>NC_041340.1:1986277-1991277 GCF_004354835.1 Perca flavescens | reverse complement strand
GTTTTTTGATAATTAAACCATGTAAACCTATTCTGGTACAACCTTAAAATACAATTATGAACCTGAAAATGAGCATAATATGGGTGCTTTAAATAAAAGCATGTTAATAAACTCTGTACATGTCTGGCCCTCGGTGTGATTGTCTGTTTCCAGTGTGGCCCGTAGTGAAGTTGAGTTTGAACCCCCGCATGCTGTAGACAATAGTAGGGCTGGGCGATATGGACCAAAAGTCATATCCCGATATATTTTGGCTGAATATCGATATACGATATCCCGATATTTTTTCCGCAAAGTGAGAGCAAATGTTCAGTCAAAGCCAAATATGACATGTCACAAATAGTTTCATAGAAACCGGCTATTTCAGTGAACAGTTGCAAAATCAAATGAATAAATAATAAACAGGTTTCTTCACCTGGTTCATGATTAAATGCTCAGCTGTTCAAATAACAATAAAATGTAAACATAAATACTGTATAACAACAGGAGTACCTTTTTTGAAATCCAAGCTCCATGGGGTTTGTTTTAGTTTTTTCCAACGTTTTAAATTGTTAAATTTTTCTTCTACACATTTTCAGCGCTTATTTCTACGTCCCATATTTTCTGATATAGGGCTGGGCGATATAGAGAAAATCAGATATCACGATATTCTTGACCAAATACCTCGATATCGATATTGCGGCGATATATTCTAGAGTTGACAGCTGGTGCTCTCGCAAAATATCTTCACACTTTTAGATACATTTTAGATAAATAATAATTAATAATAGAACAGCTAGAACATTCTGGTAAATTCAGAAAAGTCCATCACTTCACTGTAATGCAGCCTTTAAAACCAGGAAAAGACACTTATGTCATATCACGATATTACGATATCCAAAATCTAAGACGATATCTAGTCTCATATCTCATATCGATATATCGCCCAGCCCTAGACTATACCAGGATTATTGCCCAACAGAATATTTTAATGTTCCCTCTTTTAAGACCCGGCTAGCAGAGCTATCCAACTCGTTCCATGGGGAGAAAGTACGACACAACGTCTCTCTCAACTCTTCATATACTCTGTTAGAAGATGGTTCTTTTGATTTAGCTGCTTATTTGGTATCCTGTGGCTGTCTTCATGTTGAACTCTGTTCACCTTGTCATCCGGATCTTTGACTTCCACGAACATGCCGAGACCCTGAGTGGCCGGCAGGTACTCTTCTCTCTGTTTATCGTACAGCTGAGTCCGATAGTTACCTGCAGAGAGAGGGGGAGGAGAGAGAGAGAGAGAGAGAGGGGTGGAAGGAGGGAGAGAGAGACAGACACAGAATAATAATATTTTTTACTTTACATAAATAAAGCCATCTGCACCACATATTGATGAACTAAAGGCTCAAATTGTTGCGGAAAAATCGATCTTTGCAGATCTACAGTTCTTGAAACTACACGTTTAGTTTGGGGTCTGTTCTGTGCTTCTCTCTTTGTTTCTGTCAGACACTGCGTGCACACACACACACACTCTGCAGACACACACACACACACACACACACACACACTCTGCAGACACACACACACACACACACACACACACACACACACTCTGCAGACACACACACACACACACACACACTCTGCAGACACACACACACACTCTGCAGACACACACACACACACACACACACACACTCTCTGCAGACACACACACACACACACACACACACTGCTGCACACACACACACACACACACTCTGCAGACACACACACACACACTGCAGACACACACACACACACACACACACACACACTCTGCACACACACACACACACACACACACTCTGCAGACACACACACACACACACACTCTGCAGACACACACACACACACACACACACACACACACTCTGCAGACACACACACACACTCTGCAGACACACACACACACTCTGCAGACACACACACACACTCTGCAGACACACACACACACACTCTGCAGACACACACACACACTCTGCAGACACACACACTCTGCAGACACACACACACAAACACACACACACACACACTCTGCAGACCCACACACACACACACTCTGCAGACACACACACACACACTCTGCAGACACACACACTGCAGACACACACACTCTGCAGACACACACACACACTCTGCAGACACACACACTGCTGACACACACACACACACACACACACTCTGCAGACACACACGCACACTCTGCAGACACACACACACACTCTGCAGACACACACACACACACACACTGCAGCACACACACACACACACACTCTCTGCAGACACACACACACTCTCTGCAGACACACACACACACACACACACACACTCGGCAGACCCACACCCACACTCTGCAAACAGACACCGACACACACACACACACTCTGCAGACACACACACACACACACACACACTCTGCAGACACACACACACACACACACACACTCTGCAGACACACACACACACACACACACACACACTCTGCAGACACACACACACACTCTGCAGACACACACACACACTCTGCAGACACACACACACACTCTGCAGACACACACACACACTCTGCAGACACACACACACTCTGCAGACACACACACTCTGCAGACACACACACACAAACACACACACACACACTCTGCAGACCCACACACACACACACACACTGCAGACAGACACACACACACACACTCTGCAGACACACACACTGCAGACACACACACTCTGCAGACACACACACACACTCTGCAGACACACACACTGCTGACACACACACACACACACACACTCTGCAGACACACACGCACACTCTGCAGACACACACACACACTCTGCAGACACACACACACACACACTCTGCAGACACACACACACACACACTCTCTGCAGACACACACACACTCTCTGCACACACACACACACACACACACACACACTCGGCAGACCCACACCCACACTCTGCAAACAGACACCGACACACACACACACTCTGCAGACACACACACACACACACTCTGCAGACACACACACACACATACACAGTCTGCAACACACACGCACACTCTGCAGACCCACACACACACTCTGAAAACAGACACACAGACACACACACACACACACACTGCAGACAGACACACACATACACTCTGCAGACATAAGCACACACAAACACACTCTGCAGACACACACACACACACACAAACACACTCTGCAGACACACACACACACACACACACAAACACACTCTGCAGACACACACACACACACACACACACACACACAAACACACTCTGCAGACACACACACACACAAACACACTCTGCAGACACACACACACAAACACACTCTGCAGACACACACACACACACACACACACACACACACACACACACACACAAACACACTCTGCAGACACCTCCGCTAACGTTTAGAAAAGCACAAAGCGAGATACTGAAGTCACTTCCTGTCAGTGCCCCCCCCTCTCTGACTCAAACACATCAACAGGTGACCTGTACTTAAGTACACACTTTATGGGAGTATTTTCATGTTATTCTTGTACTTAGAGGTATAAGTATGTATCTGTATGTAAGTATGTATCTCTGTATCTCAGAGGTAAATACTGTACTTTTTACTCCACTACTATTTGTCTGACAGCTTTTTAATCCCCTTCCTGTCCAATGAAAACCACGTAACTCCAGATGTGTTGAATATTAACTTTCAAGAGTAAATATAAGGAGGTACAGTGTGTGTGTGTGTGTGTGTGTGTGTGTGTGTGTGTGTGTGTGTGTGTGTGAGAGAGAGACAGGTGTGTGTGTGTTTGTCTTTGTGAGAGAGAGAGGTGTGTTTGTGTGTGTGTGTCTGTCTGTCTGTGAGAGAGTGTATGCGTGTGTTGGTGTGTGTGAGAGAGAGGTATGTGTGTGTTTGTGTGAGAGAGATGTGTGTGTGTCTGTGAGAGAGAGGTGTGTGTGTGTGTGTGTGTCTGTGTGTGAGAGACAGGTGTGTGTGTGTGTGTGAGACAGGTGTGTGTGTGTGTCTGTCTGTGTGAGAGACAGGTGTTTGTGTGTGTGTGTGTGTGTGTGTTTGTCTGTGTGTGTCTGTCTGTGTGAGAGGAAAGTGCAAGGTTGTGTCTGTTTGTGTGTTTGTCTCTATGTGTGTGTGTGTGTGTGTGTGTCTGTGTGAGACAGGTGTCTGTGTTTGTGTGTGTGTGAGACAGTGTGTGTGTGTGTGTGTGTGTGTGTGTGTGTGTGTGTGTGTGTGTGATACAGGTGTGTGTGTGTGTGTGTGATACAGGTGTGTGTGTGTGTGTGTGTGTCTGTGTGTGTGTCTCTGTGTGTGTGATACAGGTGTGTTTGTGTGTGTGTGTGTGTGTGTGTGTGTGTGTGTGTGTGTGTGTGTGTGTCTGTGTGTGTGATATATGTGTGTTTGTGTGTGTGTCTCTTTACTAAGCTGTCAATCAACACCTTCTAGGACACGAAAAGACAACTTGAGCTCAGTTAGCCGATTAGCTAACTAGCTCAACTTGTTAGCAGTTAGCATTAGCTGTGCTGACTTCCTCTCAACCGCTGCTCGACACTCACTCACCGATAATCATCGTCTCGTCCGGGATCTCCTCTATGAAACACTTCTTCTCGGTCTCTCCGATGTGAAAGTACAACGACGAGACGACGTCGTAGAAAACGTTCAGAAGTAAAACCAACAACACACACGACCGCATACTGACAGACACCATCTTCCTGCCGGGGTGAGAGAGAGTAAGCAACGACTCAATGCGCCTGCGCGGACACAGCAGTGCCACGTAAACCATCGGTCCAGTCGGGCCAATCAGCGCGCCGTATTAGGATGCTGGGTGTTGTAGTTCTTGACACTTTGGAGGCATATATTACATTATAAAGCCTGTAGGGGGCAGCAAATCCAAACTGTTACGTATTAGGATGCTGGGACTTGTAGTTCTTTACACTTTCAGGGCATATAATACATTATAAAGCCTG
>NC_041340.1:1966277-1981277 GCF_004354835.1 Perca flavescens | reverse complement strand
TTCTCCACAATTAATCCTGCAAAAGCACCACTTTAAATCTTGGGTTTACCATAAATGTGCTCAGAAGTTTCTTGGAAATGAGTAATTAAGCATGAATAAGTATAAAAAATGACTAATGGACTAAAGAAATCTTAGTCGACTGAGACCAAAACGACTGATTAGTCGACTAATCGACTAAAAGGTGGCAGCCCTAGTATTTTATCTCTCATTTCTTTAATTTCTTCATTTTTACCTGCTTTTTGATGTTTGAATTTGTTTTTTTAATTGTTTTCTAACTGCTCTTTAAGCACTGAAATGTGCTCTACAAATAAAGCTGCCTTGCCTTGCCTTGCCTCTCAGTTCAACGGAAGCCAAAATTGTTCAAGTTCTTACTTTCTTTTCCTCGTAGGTCCAAAGTGTACTGACGGAGACAGAAGTTTGACTTCACCTGAAACACAGAGAGAGCTTTCTTCAGATGCCACTTTGTAAATAACACATTGTCTATTTTTCCTGTTAAAATGTAAATCTGTTAGATTAGTTTTTCACTGTTGGTTTCATACTTTGGCTGGTTTGTACTTTGAATGTACCCACCCTGAGGCTACGTTTTGGGTTTTTAAGCGTTAAGTTTTGAGCCAAAAGTGATCCAAAACAAAACGGGTCAGAAGTGTTTCCTAATATCTCCGGTTTAGGGGCTCGGAAACGCCTGAGCAGGGGGAATGAGAGGTGGGAAACGCCTGAGCAGGGGGAATGAGAGGTGGGAAACGCCTGAGCAGGGGGAATGAGAGGGGGGAACACAATGTAAATGTAACCTGAGATAGAAAGATGTTTTCTTTTTATGAATGATGATGATGGATGAAGTTATGTAAACATGACCCAAGATGGAATAAATCCGAATGTGTCTTTAATGGATCAGCGTGGAAAATGTTGTATAACTTCCCACCTATAAATCAGACATTTATCAAACGGAGATGCTCAAATAAAGAAACATGCAGAGAGGAATTTCGGCTAAGAAACGGCTTTAGGAAGTGTTAAAAAGTCTCAAATACCACTTAAAGGACAAATCCGGCACAAAATGAACCTAGAGGTTAAAGGTCCCATGGCATGAACATTTACAGATACAGTATTAGGGGACCACTAAGGTCTATATAAAAGAGACTTCAGATCCAGCATTAGGGGACCACTAAGGTCTATATAAAAGAGACTTCAGATACAGCATTAGGGGACCACTAAGGTCTATATAAAAGAGACTTCAGATACAGTATTAGGGGACCACTAAGGTCTATATAAAAGAGACTTCAGATACAGTATTAGGGGACCACTAAGGTCTATATAAAAGAGACTTCAGATACAGTATTAGGGGACCACTAAGGTCTATATAAAAGAGACTTCAGATACAGTATTAGGGGACCACTAAGGTCTATATAAAAGAGACTTCAGATACAGTATTAGGGGACCACTAAGGTCTATATAAAAGAGAAGATACAGAGGGGACCACTAAGGTCTATATAAAAGAGATCAGATACAGTATTAGGGGACCACTAAGGTCTATATAAAAGAGACTTCAGATACAGTATTAGGGGACCACTAAGGTCTATATAAAAGAGACTTCAGATACAGTATTAGGGGACCACTAAGGTCTATATAAAAGAGACTTCAGATACAGTATTAGGGGACCACTAAGGTCTATATAAAAGCTTCCATAAAGCACCATCTCATGGGACCTTTTAATAGGATACCTGCTATGGCTAAGTTGGTTAGCAACTCATCAAAACTATTCTCATTGTACTGCTATATCACATTTAACCAACCTGACATATCAACATCCTGGGTCTTTCTGTTTATATATCTACAGCCCTCAGATGAGAGGTCCTAGATAATTGAATATTTGGACACTGACAGAATGCCGACTGATCTCATAAAGTGGCGTATGTATGACACGCCAATTCGTATGCCATTTTTGCGTGTTATCAAGACGCATAATCGCTTTTTAGCGTGTTTATCAACACCGTTCGGCTGCCATTGACCTACATTACATTTTTTAAGCCTTTCTCCAATGTTTCTTTCCTAAACCCAACCACTTATTGTTTTCCTAAGCGTGTGACGTTGGTCACCGTCGTGTTTTTGTCTTATTTTGTCGTGTTTTTGTCGTATTTTGTCGTGTTTTTGTCGTATTTTGTCGCGTTTTTTTTTTTTTGTGTGTTAGTAAAGTTTAGTGGCGTCGCCACGTGGTGGGTATGTTTACATCCGCTGTATACAGCACAGACATACACGCGGATGGCTCAAAATGCGTTCAGATAACCATTTGGCTTTGGCGTGTACAGTACAGTCCAAAAGTTTGGACACACCTTCTCATTCAGTGAGTTTCCTTTTTATTTTCAGGACTATTTACATTGTAGATTCTCACTGAAGGCATCAAAACTATGAATGAACACATATGGAATTATGTACTTAACAAAAAAGTGTGAAATAACTGAAAACATGTCTTATATTTTAGATTCTTCAAAGTAGCCACCCTTTGCTTTTTTTGATAACTCTGCAAACCCTTGGTGTTCTCTCAATGAGCTTCATGAGGTAGTCACCTGAAATGGTTTTACCTTCACAGGTGTGCCTTGTCAGGGTTAATTAGTGGAATTATTTCCCTTATTAATAAAAAAGCACAGGGTGGCTACTTTGAAGAATCTAAAATATAAGACATGTTTTCAGTTATTTCACACTTTTTTGTTAAGTACATAATTCCATATGTGTTCATTCATAGTTTTGATGCCTTCAGGGAGAATCTACAATGTAAATAGTCATGAAAATAAAAAGGAAACGCATTTTAATGAGAAGGTGGGTCCAAACTTTTGGCCTGTACTGTATGTTTACACAAAGTCACGATGCCATGATGCAGAATGAGTCGTTCTAGTCTCTCCGCCATTTCTTTTCTACTCGCTTCCAACTCTTTCAACGATGTAGTACGACGTCCACTGGGGGGTGCGATGCGTATTACGGAACAGGCAGAATGAGATACGTGACAAAAGAGGAGGATGAGGGGGGAAAAGACAGATAGAAAGAGAGGATGAGAAGAGGGTTAGGAACAAAGATGTTGAAAGCAACAGAAACGTCAAAGAAAGTGTCAAAAACGTCAAAAAAGCGACATAAACATAAAAAAAAGTGTCAAAAAAAGCGTCAAAAATATAAAAAAAAGCAACAAAAACATCACAAAAAACGACAAAAACATCAACAAAAGTGTCAAAAATGTGACTAAAACATCAAAAAAGTGACAAAAACATCAAAACATGCAACAAAAATATAAAAAAAAGTGACAAAAATATCAGAAAAGCGACAACAACCTCAAAACAAGCGACTCCATGTCTCCCCCACTTGTCATTTCTGCATACGTTCAGTAGACCTATTTACATAAAGTTGCAAAAAGCTTTATCAACTTTTGAGGGGAAACTTTTTCTTCCTTAAGCTTCCTTAAGTCTCTAATCTCAGACGAGTAATTAAACAGTAAGCGAACAGGCAGAGTTAACCTGACTCCACCAGATGGATCGCTTCACATTTGCTCGGCATATCCATCTGGGAACTTTCCGTTGGAGAACTTTTGGGAAGGGGCGGAAATCCTGGTTACCTGATTGGATGAACCATCTGTCTATCACCTATAGTTGGTGATAGACGGGGCCAAATCAACCAATCAGATCCACGAAGCGTATGAAAATATAACCACGAGCCAGGCTACCCCTGCTGCTGCTGCAGGCCAAGCATATCTCGTTAGCTTAGCAAGCTAGCAACATGTCGGTGAAGGATATTTGCTGTTTGTGGAACGAGAATTTAGGAATAAAAGGCCCCATTACAGGTTCCCGGACCGCTGTCTGAAAATCCTGGTTAGCTGATTGGATAAACCATCCGTCTATCACCACCTAAACCCGCCGCAAAACCAACGCTGATTGGTCGGTCGTTTGGCGAACGGCTCCAAATTTTATCTATCTCAAGATGTCAGACTGATCTGGGAGGAGAACTGGAGCTCACCAGATCAGGATGGTCTCACCAGGCTACGGCAGAATGGGAATCGTGACAAAAAAGGAGGACGAGGGGGGAAAAGAAGATGGTTAGGAACAAAGAAGTTGAAAGCATCAAAAACGTCAAAGAAAGTGTCAAAAACGTCAAAAAAGCGACAACAACCTCAAAAAATGACAAAAACGTCAAAAAAACCCGTCAAAAACGTCAAAAAAACGACAAAAACATCAAATAAAGCGTTAATAAAGCTACAAAAACATCAAAAAGTGTCAAAAATGTCAAAAAAGCTACAAAAACATCAAAAAAAGAGTGTAAAAAAAGCGACAAAAACTAAAAAAACGTCAAAACAAGCGACTAAAACGTCAAAAAAGCAACAACATCAAATAAAGTGTCAAAAAAGTGTCAAAAACATCAAAAAAAGCAACAACAACCTCAAAAAAAATAACAAAAACATCAAAACAATGTAAACAAAGAGGAACTCCCCCACTTGTCATTTCTGCATACGTTCAGTAGACCTATTTACATAAAGTTACAAAAAGCTTGGTAAACTTTTGAGGGGAAACTTTTTCTTCCTTAAGCTTCTAAAGCCGTCTCTAATCTCAGACGAGTAATTTAACAGTAAGCGAACAGGCAGAATAAGAATCGTGACAAAAGAGGAGGATGAGGGGGGAAAAGAAGAGGGTTAGGAACAAAGATGTTGAAAGCATCAGAAACGTCAAAGAAAGTTTCAAAAACGTCAAAGAAAGTGTCAAAAACGTCAAAGAAAGTGTCAAAAACGTCAAAAAAAGCAACAATGACCTAAAAAAAGTGACAAAAATATCAAAAAAACGACAAAAAAAACGACAACCTCAAAAAAAATGACAAAAATGTAAAAAAAGTGACAAAAACATCAAAAAAGCAACATAAATATCTAAAAAAGTGACATAAATATCAAAAAAGCAACAAAAACATCAAATAACGTGTCAAAAACATCAAATAAAGTGTCAAAAACATCAAAAAAGTGTCAAAAACATCAAATAACGTGTCAAAAACATCAAATAACGTGTCAAAAACATCAATTAAAGTGTCAAAAACATCAAATAACGTGTCAAAAACATCAAATAAAGTGTCAAAAACATCAAATAACGTGTCAAAAATATCAAATAAAGTGTCAAAAACATTAAGTAACGTGTCAAAAACATCAAATAACGTGTCAAAAACATCAAATAACGTGTCAAAAACATCAAATAATGTGTCAAAAACATCAAATAACGTGTCAAAAAAAGCAACAACCTCAAAAAAAGTGACACAAATGTAAAAAAAAGAGTCAACAAAGAGGAACTCCCCTACTTGTCATTTCTGCATACGTTCAGTAGACCTATTTACATAAAGTTACAAAAAGCTTGATCAACTTTTGAGGGGAAACTTTTTCTTCCTTAAGCTTCCTTAAGTCTCTAATCTCAGACGAGTAATTTAACAGTGAGCGAACAGGCAGAATGGGCCCGCCAGCGTTGGAAGGAGGATAAGGACCATCCTCGGCCATCGGCGCCTCTCGTCCTGACCTGCGAGTGTTTGTGCTCGCCGGGCGCTTGTTCTGCTCGTCAGACTCGGCATCTGATTGGCTGCAGCTCGTATTACAGAGATCAGCCTATCTGCATGTCTCCACGATGGCTGCCTCGCTCGTCTCTCTCTGAATATCAAGTAGACACATTAAATGGTGCTTCATCTCAGCAGTGTCTGTCTGTCTGTCTGTCTGTCTGTCTGTCTGTCTGTCTGTCTCCTCCCTAATACTGATGTCAGTACTTTTTACCGCGCCTTTCTTTTCTGTCGCTTTTCTGTCGCTTTTCTGGTTGCTTTTCTGTCGCCTTTCTGTCGCTTTTCTGTCGCCTTTTCTGGCTGCCTTTTCTGTCGCCTTTCTGTCGCCTTTCTGTCGCCTTTCTGTCGCTTTTCTGGCTGCCTTTCTGTCGCCTTTTCTGTCGCCTTTCTGTCGCCTTTTGTGTCGCTTTCTGTCGCCTTTCTGTCGCCTTTTCTGTCGCTTTTCTGTCGCTTTTCTGTCGCCTTTCTGTCGCCTTTCTTTCTGTCGCTTTTCTGTCTGCTTTTCTGTCGCTTTTCTGTCGCCTTTCTGCCTTGGGTGATTGGGTGATTGGGTGACTCTTGGGCGGTCTGGGGCAGTGGTGGCTCTCTGTGGGTGACTCGCCCTGGAGCCGGCGGCTCTGTGGTGGTGGTGCCTCTGCCGGTGGTGACTCTTTTGGGTGGCTCTCTGTGGCCTTTCTGTCGCTTTTCTGCTGCTCTTTCTGTCGCTTTTCTGTCGCTTTTCTGGCTGCCTTTCTGTCGCTTTTCTGTCGCTTTTCACAAGGTTTTCTGTCGCTTGGCTGCTCTTTCTGTCGCTTTTCTGTCGCTTTCTGTCGCCTTTCTGGCTGCCTTCTGTCGCCTTTCGTCGCCTTCTGTCGCCTTTCTGTCGCCTTCGTTGCCTTTCGTCGCTTTTTCGTCGCTTTTTGTCGCTTTTTGGTGCCTTTTGTCGCTTTTTTTTGTCTTTTTTGTCGCCTTTCGTCGTCTTCGTCGCCTTGTCGCTTTTTTGTCGCCTTTTGTCGCCTTTTTGTGTTGCATTGTTTTTGGTCGCTTTTCTGTCGCTTTTTGGTCGCCTTTTTGTCGCCTTTTTTGTCGCTTTGTTTGTCGCCATTTTGTCGCCTTCGTCGCCTTTGTCATTGCCTTTTGTCGCCTTTTTGTCGCTTTTTGTCGCCTTTTTTGTCGCTTTTTTGTCGCTCTTTTTGTCGCTTTTGTCGTCGCCTTTGGTTGCCTTTCTGTCGCCTTTTTCTGTCGCCTTTTTGTCGCCTTTCTGTCGCTTTCTGTCGCATTTCTGTCGCATTTCTGTCGCTTGTCGCCTTTTCTGTCGCCTTCGCCTTTCTGTCGCCTTTTTCGCTGCCTTTCTGTCGCCTTTTTCGCTGCCTTTCTGTCGCCTTTCTGTCGCCTTTCTGTCGCCTTTCTGTTGCATTTCTGTCGCTTTTCTGTCGCCTTTCTGTCGCCTTTTTCGCTGCCTTTCTGTCGCCTTTTTCGCTGCCTTTCTGTCGCCTTTGTCGTTGCCATTCTGTCGCCTTTCTGTCGCCTTTGTCATTGCCTTTCTGTCGCCTTTCTGTCGCCTTTCTGGCTGCCTTTCTGTCGCCTTTCTGTCGCCTTTCTGTCGCCTTTCTGTCGCCTTTCTGGCTGCCTTTCTGTCGCCTTTGTCGTTGCCTTTCTGTCGCCTTTCTGTCGCCTTTCTGGCTGCCTTTCTGTCGCCTTTCTGTCGCCTTTCTGTCGCCTTTCTGTCGCCTTTCTGTCGCCTTTCTGGCTGCCTTTCTGTCGCCTTTCTGTCGCCTTTCTGTCGCCTTTCTGTCGCCTTTCTGTCGCCTTTCTGGCAGCCTTTCTGTCGCCTTTCTGTCGCCTTTCTGTCGCCTTTCTGTCGCATTTCTGTTGCATTTCTGTCGCTTTTCTGTCGCCTTTCTGTCGCCTTTTTCGCTGCCTTTCTGTCGTTTTTTTCGCTGCCTTTCTGTCGCCTTTTTCGCTGCCTTTCTGTCACCTTTTTCGCTGCCTTTCTGTCACCTTTTTCGCTGCCTTTCTGTCACCTTTTTCGCTGCCTTTCTGTCGCCTTTGTCGTTGCCATTCTGTCGCCTTTCTGTCGCCTTTGTCGTTGCCTTTCTGTCGCCTTTCTGTCGCCTTTCTGGCTGCCTTTCTGTCGCCTTTCTGTTGCCTTTCTGGCCGCCTTTCTGTCGCCTTTTTCGCTGCCTTTCTGTCGCCTTTTTCGCTGCCTTTCTGTCGCCTTTCTGTCCCCTTTGTCGTTGCCTTTCTGTCGCCTTTCTGTCGCCTTTCTGTCGCCTTTTTCGCTGCCTTTCTGTCGCCTTTTTTCGCTGCCTTTTTGTCGCCTTTTAGTGACCTTTCTGTCGCCTTTCTGTCGCCTTTTTGTTGCATTTCTGTCGCGTTTCTGTCGCCTTTTTGTTGCATTTCTGTCGCGTTTTTGTTGCCTTTTTGTTGCCTTTTTGTTACATTTCTGTCACCTTTCTGTCGCCTTTTTGTTGCCTTTTTGTTGCATTTCTGTCGCCTTTCTGTCACCTTTTTGTTGCATTTCTGTCGCGTTTTTGTTGCCTTTTTGTTGCCTTTTTGTTACATTTCTGTCACATTTCTGTTTCACCTTTTTGGCGCCTTTTTATCGCCAGGGTGTAATTGTGGGTTCAACATTGGGGGGGTTGAGATCTTCAACTAACTAGGGAGGTCCCGGGACGTGTCTGAAAACAGCGACAAAACCTTCCTATGAATTGTCGGAAAAAGAACTTGAAAAAGGCGACAAAACATCGGAAAAATTGTCGAACCCTCCCAAAAATCAACGAAAACGTTGGAAATTGCCCAGTTTTCATTATTGGGGGAGTTGTAACCCCCTATTACAACTATGACTTTAACTACAGTTTCCTGATGATACTTACAGACCTTTCCTGAAGTCACATCTTCACTGCAGGACTTTACTGTAACAGAGTATTTTACAAGGTGGTATTATAGTACCTTTACTGCAGTAAAGGATCAGAATACTTCTTCCACCAAAGGAAGAAATGAACAACAAAGAAAGACAACAGAGAAATGAAGTGAAACCAGAAACACAAATTACTAAAAGACCAGCGCAGCGTTCACTGCATAGACAGAGACGACCCATGATGCCTTGTGGTTCAGTAATAATAAAATAATAATAATAAAATAATAATAATAATAATATTTGTGTTTAGAGCTGAGAGTCATGTTGAGCTGCAGTTCACTCAGTGAACCAGCAGATGGCGCTGAAGCTCCATCAGTCAGAGCTCTGAGAAGAGAGAGGGAGAGAGGGAGGGAGAGAGAGAGGGAGATGGAAAGAGAGAAAGAGGGAGAGGGAGAGAGAGATGGAAAGAGAGGGAGAGGGAGAGAGATGATGAGATATGATGTTGGATGAGAGGAAGAGGAAGATGGAGGAGATACATATGGACAGGAAGAGGGGGAAGAAGAAAGTGAGGAAGGCGAGGAGGAGGAAGAGGAAAAACCGATGAGAGAGGGGAGAGAAACAGGGAAGAGACGGAGGGAAGAAAGAGGAAGAGAGAGATAGTGAGAGATGAGGTTAGATAAGAGGAAGAGAAGGGAGCGAGATTGTGACAAAAGAGGAGGATGAGGAGAAAGAGGGAGGAGAGGGCTCAGGAACAAAGATGTTGAAAGCAACAAAAACGTCAAAAAAGCAACAAAAAAGTTTTTAAAAGCAACGTAAACATTCATAAGTATCGAAAATGTGACAAAAACTTTTTTTAAAACGACAAAAACTTCCTATAGGAGCAGCAGGAGACAGACAGATGGATGGATGGATAGATGGATGGATAGATGGATGGATGGATGGACGGATGGATGGTTAGATGGATGGATGGATGAATGGTTAGATGGATGGATGGATGGTTAGATGGTTAGTTAGATAGATGGATGGATGGATGGATGGTTAGATGGATGGATGGATAGATAGATGGATGGATGAATGGATGGATGGTTAGATGGATGGATGGATGAATGGATGGATTGATGGATGGATGGTTAGATGGTTAGTTAGATAGATGGATGGATGGATAGATGGATGAATGGATGAATGGATGGATGGTTAGATGGATGGATGGATAGATAGATGGATGGATGAATGGATGGATGGTTAGATGGATGGATGGTTAGATGGTTAGTTAGATAGATGGATGGATGGATGAATGGATGGATGGTTAGTTAAAAAAAAAGTATCGAAAATGTGACCAAAACTTCAAAAAAGTGACAAAAAAAGCGACATAAAAGTTAAAAAAGCGACAAAAACGTCAGAAAAGTGACAAAAAATTCAAAATAACTTCAATAAAAGCGACACAAACGTCAAAATATCAGCTAATGGAAGTCCAAACTGCCTGTGAGCTTCTCCTGTACTATACGGTAATTCCTCTACTGTGTGACAGTAAGTCTCGTGGTTATGACCCAATCGTTAGCCTATTGTTATAAAAGCGTTCTGCTACGGAGCCATAACGTGAGCTACAAGGTAATGGAGCCTTTTATACATTGTCGTGTTTCTTTAGAAATAAACAACGAAGAAATAGAGTCTTTAAACGCTTCAGATGTAAAGTTATTCTCTGTCAAAGTGACGTCAGAATGAATGGGAGTCAATGGGATGCTAACGGGAGGTGATGGCTTGGTAGCAACAAAATGGCGCCATAGGAGCTACGCTTTGTGGACACTCGCTCACCCCCTTGGCTAACACAGACGCTTTGTGTATTGACAGGCATGTTGGGTGGAATTAGCAAGCTAGCTGACTAGCATGACAGCAATTAACACATCACTAACTGGGAGTGATTTAATGTAGCGTTTTATGTGTGTTTTGGGAGAAATCTACAGACACAAATAGACAAAGTTTAGTGAAATAAATGTTTTTTCCCACTAGTCTGAAAGAAGACAAGTTATGGAAGCTAAAGAGCACAAAATCTATAAATTGACCATGAAAAAAAACAATTTTTTGCCTGAAGTTTCTCAACTTTAATGAGAGTAAGATTTTGAATCCATAAAAAATCTTAAACAGATACACACATTACCTGAAACTGTGGGGCTTTAAAGCGCCCATATTATGCTCATTTTCAGGTTCATAATTGTATTTTAAGGTTGTACCAGAATAGGTTTACATGGTTTAGTTATCAAAAAACACCATATTGTTGTTGTACTGCACATTGCTGCAGCTCCTCTTTTCACCCTGTGTTCAGGTCTCTGTTTTAGCTACAGAGTGAGACCTCTTTTCTTCTTCTGTACTATCTTTGATTGCACTCGCACATGCTCAGTAGCTCAGATGTAGATTATGTCAGCTAGCTCCATAGAGAGTAAAAGAAAGGCTGTTTCTCCGACTCCAGTCAGTTACAAGGCAGGATCAGCTGGGAGATTATGTTGAACTAGCGTGTGTTGTAGCAGTGTAGCAGTGCTAGTGCTAGCATGCTAACGGTTGCGGTTAGCCAGCTCGTTTCGGCTAGTGACGTAGAAAGCCGTGCAGATTTTGACCAGCTCACCAGGAGACTGAAGGCAGGACACATTCAGAAACCAGATCTCACTCAGAACACCATGGATGGATTATTTTCAAAGTGTGTATGTGTGTGGAAGCACCAGAGACACAAAATAACACCCCAAATCACCAGAAATAGTGTTTTCTTTCATAATATGGGCACTTTAAAATTCAACCGTATACCTATAATGATGACATTTCCCTTTCTTTAGTGTTTGTGATGGTACTGAAGCTGCAGCCACTTGATGGCAGTGAAGCACCATGATTGGACCGTGGGAGGAAACCGAGAAAAAAAAAACTGCATTTGTCATGAAAGGTGGTGAAAGAGAAGAGGAAAGGGAGGAGGAGGAGGAGGAGGAGGAGGAGGAGGAGGAGGAGGAGGAGGAGGAGGAGGAGGGGAGAGCATCCATAATGTATGTGATCAGTCAGAGAGAAACACTGGAGGAAGATGCATATTTACAGGGGTTATGATACTAATGATGACACAGATGCTGAAGCCCAGACAGAGAGGGAGAGAGAGAGAGAGAGAGAGAGAGACAGAGAGGGAGAGAGAGAGACAGAGACAGAGAGGGAGAGAGAGAGAGAGAGAGAGAGAGAGAGAGACAGAGAGAGGGAAAGAGAGACAGAGAGACAGAGAGAGAGAGACAGACAGAGAGAGAGACAGAGAGAGAGACAGAGGGAGAGAGAGAGACAGAGACAGAGAGGGAGAGAGACAGAGAGAGAGACAGACAGAGAGAGAGACAGAGAGGGAGAGAGACAGAGAGAGAGAGGGAGAGAGAGACAGAGACAGACAGAGAGAGAGACAGAGAGGGAGAGAGAGACAGACAGAGAAAGAGACAGAGAGGGAGAGAGAGACAGAGAGAGAGAGAGCTTCCTGTCCATCACTGCAACAGAAATCATGAACCACAGACAGAAAGCTCCAGTTCACTCGTTGTCTTTGAGTCTTAAAACATGTGATCTTCTTAAACAGAGAGACAGAGAGAGAGACACAGAGAGAGACACAGAGAGAGAGACAGGGAGAGAGAGAGAGACAGAGAGAGACACAGAGAGAGAGACAGGGAGAGAGAGAGAGAGAGAGAGAGACACAGAGAGAGATACAGAGAGAGAGACAGAGAGAGAGAGACAGAGAGAGACACAGAGAGAGAGACAGGGAGAGAGAGAGAGAGAGAGAGACAGTCACATGTTTTCACATGTTTTAAGTCTCTTTGAGTCTTAAAACATGTGATCTTCTTAAACCACGAGGAGGACAGGTGAGTTTATTTCACCCGATTCATCCGGGCCTTGAAAGGGAATAAAACCCAAAAGGTGTCAGGCCTGTGAGACAGGACGAGGCTTTAATCTGAGATACCGCCGCTGCACATCACACAGAGACAGACAAGCGCTGGGTGGAGGCAGCCAAAAATCACGTTAGGCTGTGTTCACACTTCACGTCTTTTTCTGAAGCTGCCAGCGTCTGTTTTACATTATAATCCTGTGGAGTAAACCGTGTTTTCACGAATGTCGTAAACTCTTTGTTAAACGTATTTTTGAAGAACCAAAAACTAGAAACAATGTTGCTTTTCGTAAACAGAAAACGAACAAACAGTATCTCTCCACCAGACTCCATGTAAATAATCAGGACTTTTAGCATGTATAGAGCCGGCATATCTCCACCAGACTCCATGTAAATAATCAGGACTTTTAGCGTGTATAGAGCCAGCATATACATAATATATGTATTATATAATGTAAATAATCAGTATTTTTATCATCTTAAATCAGAAGCCGTCTTGGTTTCTCTTTCCACTGTTCCAAAAATCATCACTTGGGTTTGGTTGAAATAAACCCTTTAATTCAACCATTTACATGTGGAGATATGCTGGCTCTATACACGCTAAAAGTCCTGATTATTTACATGGAGTCTGGTGGAGATATGCTGGCTCTATACACGCTAAAAGTCCTGATTATTTACATGGAGTCTGGTGGAGATATGCTGGCTCTATACACGCTTAAAAAGTCCTGATTATTTACATGGAGTCTGGTGGAGATATGCTGGCTCTATACACGCTAAAAGTCCTGATTATTTACATGGAGTCTGGTGGAGATATGCTGGCTCTATACACGCTAAAAGTCCTGATTATTTACATGGAGTCTGGTGGAGATATGCTGGCTCTATACACGCTAAAAGTCCTGATTATTTACATGGAGTCTGGTGGAGATATGCTGGCTCTATACACGCTAAAAGTCCTGATTATTTACATGGAGTCTGGTGGAGATATGATGGCTCTATACACGCTAAAAGTCCTGATTATTTACATGGAGTCTGGTGGAGATATGCTGGCTCTATACACGCTAAAAGTCCTGATTATTTACATGGAGTTCTCTAGCTCGCTCCCCCACTTTGTTTATCTAACATTAACATCTCTCTCTCTCTCTTCCATTTTTGATGCTTTTTTCAACACTTTTTTGATTCTTTCAACACATTTTTTCAACCCTATAAATGTTTTTTTTTTTTTTTTTTTGTCACTTTCAAAACTTTTGACGCTGTTTTTTTTTTTTTTTTTTTTTTTTTAAAGTTGTAGATTGGTCTTAACCCTTTATACCGGCAGGATATATTAGTGGGATATTGAGCATCCAAAGAGAGATGATAAAGACATGATAAAGGAATACCCCCCCCCCCCCTTGAAGACAGAAAGGGAGGAACGTTCTTCTTTCACCGTTGTGTTTAATTCATGAACGTTTGAATCATGTCCCTCCCTCTTGAGAGGAAACCTCACACTGTCCGGTTAATGCTCGGCATTATTAGACCGGACATCGGTCATAACTCTCCGTCTCTCACCGATGTTTAATTCATGTTCCCTCTCTCCGTCCGACACATTCAGCGTCACTTCAGCTCCAACAAAGAGCAGCTGCTAATGGTCTTTTTCAGAGAGGAGGATTAAAATAAAACTCACCGCAGACACACGGCGAGATGAAGAAGAAGCTGTCAGTTAAATATGAACCCTGTCAGATAAATATGAACCCTTTCATTGTGTCGAAACCTTTCAGGAGAAGAGACATGGACTGTGTGATTAGTCTCATCTATATTAGGTTTTTAACCACAGAGCCATCGGATCGTTTAGTTCAGATGTGGAAAGCTTAATTCAAAGCGAGAAACTCTACAGAAAAAGGAACAATTAATGGGTTATTGTGCATCGTCTGTTAGCGTCCACTAAAAGGTCTGTTTTTTGCCGCTGACAGACTCAGGTTAATATTCTAAGTGTCTGACAACATTATGGAAAGGATCCCTACAGAGATAGACCTTTTAGTTAAAGAGAAAGATCCTTTTAGTTTAACATGAAACAGCCCCGAAATCACCATCACCAAACTCCACCGGACTCCATGTAAATAATCAGGACTTTTAGCGTGTATAGAGCCAGCATATACATTATATATGTATTATATATGTAAATAATCAGTATTTTTATCATCTTTTTATCATTTTTATCATCAAGCCGTCTTCGTTTCTCTTTCCACTGTTCCAACAATCACCACTCTGGTTTGGTTGAAATAAACCCTTAATTCAACCATTTACATGTGGAGATATGCTGGCTCTATACACGCTAAAAGTCCTGATTATTTACATGGAGCCTGGTGGAAATATGCTGGCTCTATACACGCTAAAAGTTCTGATTATTTACATGGAGTCTGGTGGAGATATGCTGGCTCTATACAAGCTAAAAGTCCTGATTATTTACATGGAGTCTGGTGGAGATATGCTGGCTCTATACACGCTAAAAGTCCTGATTATTTACATGGAGTCTGGTGGAGATATGCTGGCTCTATACAAGCTAAAAGTCCTGATTATTTACATGGAGTCTGGTGGAGATATGCTGGCTCTATACACGCTAAAAGTCCTGATTATTTACATGGAGTCTGGTGGAGATATGCTGGCTCTATACACGCTAAAAGTCCTGATTATTTACATGGAGCCTGGTGGAAATATGCTGGCTCTATACACACTAAAAGTCCTGATTATT
>NC_041340.1:1928777-1961277 GCF_004354835.1 Perca flavescens | reverse complement strand
TCCAAAATAAACCAACTCTTTCATTCACACAGTAATAATGGCAGTACGTGGAGTTTTTAATGGTGCACGATAACACTGCTTACTTTCTCACTTTCTGTCAAAACATTTGCAGTCAGAAGTGGGCCGAACAACTTTTTAATAGATATATATATATTTGGTTTATTATATGCAGGTGTTAAAGGGATAGTTTGGATTTCTTGAAGTGTGATTTGAAGAAGCAGGCAGGAGCACTACAACACTTTTTTAAATGGACAAGTTTGTTTGATATCTTAAGAAATAAGTTTACCTGACCAGTCTTTACAGTTTAAGAGACTTCAGATACAGTATTAGGGGACCACTAAGGTCAATATAAAAGAGACTTCAGATACAGTATTAGGGGACCACTAAGGTCTATATAAAAGAGACTTCAGATACAGTATTAGGGGACCACTAAGGTCTATATAAAAGAGACTTCAGATACAGTATTAGGGGACCACTAAGGTCAATATAAAAGAGACTTCAGATACAGTATTAGGGGACCACTAAGGTCTATATAAAAGAGACTTCAGATACAGTATTAGGGGACCACTAAGGTCAATATAAAAGAGACTTCAGATACAGTATTAGGGGACCACTAAGGTCAATATAAAAGAGACTTCAGATACAGTATTAGGGGACCACTAAGGTCTATATAAAAGAGACTTCAGATACAGTATTAGGGGACCACTAAGGTCTATATAAAAGAGACTTCAGATACAGTATTAGGGGACCACTAAGGTCTATATAAAAGAGACTTCAGATACAGTATTAGGGGACCACTAAGGCCTATATAAAAGCATCCAAAAAGCAGCATGTCATGGGACCCTTAATCACAAAAAAAGAAGTGGGGCTTCCGGGATGAATCCATCCCTCAGCGTTTGTTGTATTGTGTGTCTTGTATGTTAGAAGAATCCCAGAAAAAAGACCATTTTAAGGGATGAAAGATGTGTTGGTTTGTAGTGACGAAGAAGAAGAAGAAGAAGAAGAGATGATCCTCCACTGCAGCTGAGCCCCTCCACCTGACACCTCCGCCCGTCTTTCAAAGAGAGAAAAGTAAAAAGGCCTCGACGAGTCAGCCGACAACCCTTCGAGTCTCGCGTGTGCGTGCGCTCTCGTCTTATCCGCGCCCGTGTGTGATCACAGGCACTCTTAAACTCCCACGGCAAATCACAGAGAGGAAGCAACTCCCGAGAGAAAGCTGAGAACAGAGGCGCCAAAAAAACCCTAAACAAAAGCGTCAATTAACATGTCAGAGAAGGAAAAGAGGAAGAGCGTGCATCTCCAAAATACTCCCATATCCCGGTGGATATAAAAAAATGCTGACACACTAAAAATACTGGGCTGAAGATAACCCAAATTGGGTTATTCCCAACCCAGTACCTGGTTCAATATAGGACAGAACACATGCTGGGTTGTTTTGACTTTTTGAACTGGGTTGAAATTTTAACCCAGTATATGGGTTGCTTCGCCTAACCAAAATATGGGTTATTCTGACACCAATGTTGGGTTAATGCAACTCATTACTGGGTCAGGCCCACCAGCCCAAATATTGGGTTAAATTGACCCCTTTGTTGGGTTGATATTTGACCCATTCTTTAATTATTCTTTAACCCCTTGACGCCTGAATTTATTCACAATTATATAAACAAAATATTATGTGTGTTTCTGGCTCCAAGCTGATGCTAAATTAAGTTGAGATTGTTAATTTGTCTATAGCATATGGAATAGATATAAATTTAGGTATGATGCAAATTAGCGACAACAGGCATTATGGTAAAATTCTTTACAAAATGGTAAAATTAATAAAACACATAGTAGATTTCACTTCACTTTCTGTCTGCGCGTGGAGCTAGCCCCCGCTGGGCTGCATGAAGAAGCTTCTCGCTGAACCTCCTCCAGGTCAAACATTTAGTCTGATGCCTCTTTATGAAGAACCTCGAAGTCCTGCGCAATCTGAGATGGGGAGATTTAGAATAATTAATTAAATCATATGTCATCAAAACAAAAATAATAAGATAAGAGAGAGAGAGAGAGAGAAAAATTGAGAAAGTGTGTGTGTGTGTGTGTGTGTGTGAGATAGAGAGCACATTTTGTAATAAGAAAATTACATTTAAAGTATTGCTGTGCACAATGGTAGACAGAGGTGTAGTGGTAAAATAAGAGGTAGCTAAACTATAAATTATGTGGCCATGGTAAGGTTAATAAAACCTCATGCCAATTGTTTACCTTCTATAGTTGTGGAATTTCTGTCACTATCAAAATGGTATTTCAGGGACTTACAATGGTGACCACAGGTGATGGGTGATCAAAATGGGATTCGGTTTAGGTCTTCAGTGGCACACAGTGTTAGATTATTTTACATAATGCTCTTACATGTCAAGATGTTGTACTTCTAAACAACATGGAGTATTGTGTAGCCTACAACTTCATTGGGGATGCATGAGGATAGGGTAACTCATTTTTTTAATGTTGACAGATTCAATAATATTAATAATAGGCCTATAGTACAACAATATAACATATTTACCTGCAAAAGTGTCAATCAGCTCCAAAAGTTGCCGTTCTGTTAACTTTAGTTTAACAAAGTCCTCCATATTCAATCGCTATAAGGTTAGGGTGACCAGACACTTTGCACGTGACCGTAGTGCTCGTGCACTCACACGCTTTTTAACGTGAACATGTGCCAGCCCAGGTCAGACATATCCACAGACAGTAACTTCATTATTTAGATCAGGGGTCACCAACACGGTGCCCGCGGGCACCAGGTAGCCCCCAAGGACCACATGAGTAGCCCTCAGGCCTGTTCTAAAAATGAAAATTGAATATTGATATTATCTGTTTCCCATCTTGTTAAGTCATTGTTGATAATTATTGTGAGAAATCATTAACATGATTAGTGTCTTCACATAGATGAGTGTCATTAATCATTAATAATCATATATAACTAAAGGCAAACTGAGCACATTTGTCATTTCAGAAGAGTGTATCAAACTGGTAGCCCTTCGTATGACTCAATACCCATAAAGTAGCTCTCAGTTTCAAAAAGGTTGGTGACCCCTGATTTAGATCCTAGGCTCCTCATCTAATAATAGTGTTTTTTCCTGTAAAATTAACAAAAATGCAGCAACAGCCTTTTTCAGTTTAGTGTGAGATTTATGTTGAGATTTTTTCTAAAAAAAGATTCTTTGAAGTGTTATTTATTCCAATAACACCAAAATAATTAAAATTATTTATTGAAAATTTTGAGAATAACCACTTCATTTCCTGCATTCTGGTGAATTTTTATGCATACATTTCTACCTTTTTCTGAATCAATGTATACTACAACCTGCAAATATCTGTAGCCTAGGCATCATTTAGGCTACTCCTCCTTCCTGTTTGGCGTCTTTTGGTGAGGAAGTAACCTCCTTAAATGTGCATATGACTTTTGAATTATTCACCTCAATGATACATTAATTCATTTTAATTTATAATAGACCCCTGGACTGTAATATTTCAGATGTGTTTGAGCAAGATTTCTGCTCATGTCCAAAACTTTGTGTTCATTAACCTCTGAGAATCACCACTGTCTGGATTTGTCTCGAGGCCAGGCCGAGTGTCCTCTCTTTTGGAAATCAAAATATGGTCACCCTAAACTAACAACTAGCAAGCTCGTGTTTCTGTCGAAGACAGAGGTAGTTTTCTAAAAAATGAGAAATGACAAACCTTCAGCGTTTCCAAAAGTGTTCTCCCGCCTCGGAGGAAAAGAAAAAGACCATTGGAGGAGGAACCCAAACTTGAATTTAACTAAACCACTGGGTTAAAATGATCATTGGTTGGGTTATTCAGATCAAGGCACAGTCCAAAACCTTTAACCCAACTACTGGGTTACTGTAAGTAACCCAATATGGGTTAAATATATATAATACAGGGTTAAACAGCCTCAACCCAGTGGTTGGGTTAATAAAATAACCCAGTATTTTTAAGAGTGCAAGCTCTTATTGGAGTCTCTCTAAAAGAGTACAGAGGACTCACTGAAAACAGGTGTCATTTATCATGGAGACTGTCTGAAGATATCAGACGCAGAGTGGTACTGTAGGAAGATTTTAAAAGAAAAGACATATATGAAGTAAAAAGATTTTTAAAAGACTTGCAGAGAGTTTCAGTCGACAGGTTGAACCCCTTCCCTTCTTTTGCACAAGAAGAGAACAAATAAATGAAGTACAAGAGTAGATCACATGCAGATAGAGGGGCTAATTTTGCACACAAAAGAATGACAAAGCAAAATAAAATGGGGACTTTTTGATCACTGTCCTGATCTCGGTCTTCTCTGAAAGATGAACTCTGTTACGTTTACTTCAAAAAATAATTTTTTTGTCACTGAAAATTAGGCCCTATGGTCCCACATTTCTAAGATTTTTCTTAAAATTAGGCCCTATGGTCTCACATTTCTAAGATTTTTCTTAAAATTAGACCCTATGGTCCCACATTTCTAAGATTTTTCTTAAAATTAGGCCCTATGGTCCCACATTTCTAAGATTTTTCTTAAAATTAGACCCTATGGTCTCACATTTCTAAGATTTTTCTTAAAATTAGACCCTATGGTCCCCACATTTCTAAGATTTTTTCTTAAAATTAGGCCCTATGGTCCCACATTTCTAAGATTTTTCTTAAAATTAGGACCTATGGTCCCACATTTCTAAGATTTTTCTTAAAATTAGGCCCTATGGTCCCACATTTCTAAGATATTTCTTAAAATTAGACCCTATGGTCCCACATTTCTAAGATTTTTCTTAAAATTAGACCCTATGGTCTCACATTTCTAAGATTTTTCTTAAAATTAGACCCTATGGTCCCACATTTCTAAGATTTCTCTTAAAATTAGGCCCTATGGTCCCACATTTCTAAGATTTTTCTTAAAATTAGGCCCTATGGTCCCACATTTCTAAGATTTCTCTTAAAATTAGGCCCTATGGTCCCACATTTCTAAGATTTTTCTTAAAATTAGGCCCTATGGTCCCACATTTCTAAGATTTTTCTTAAAATTAGGCGCTATGGTCCCCCTTTTTAAGATTTTTCTTAAAATTAGGCCCTATGGTCCCACATTTCTAAGATTTTTCTTAAAATTAGGCGCTATGGTCCCACATTTCTAAGATTTTTCTTAAAATTAGGCCCTATGGTCCCACATTTCTAAGATTTTTCTTAAAATTAGGCCCTATGGTCTCACATTTCTAAGATTTTTCTTAAAATTAGGCCCTATGGTCCCACATTTCTAAGATTTTTCTTAAAATTAGGCCCTATGGTCCCACATTTCTAAGATTTTTCTTAAAATTAGCGCTATGGTCCCACATTTCTAAGATTTTTCTTAAAATTAGGCCCTATGGTCCCACATTTCTAAGATTTTTCTTAAAATTAGGCGCTATGGTCCCCCTTTTTAAGATTTTTCTTAAAATTAGGCCCTATGGTCCCACATTTCTAAGATTTTTCTTAAAATTAGGCGCTATGGTCCCACATTTCTAAGATTTTTCTTAAAATTAGGCCCTATGGTCCCACATTTCTAAGATTTTTCTTAAAATTAGGCCCTATGGTCTCACATTTCTAAGATTTTTCTTAAAATTAGGCCCTATGGTCCCACATTTCTAAGATTTTTCTTAAAATTAGGCCCTATGGTCCCACATTTCTAAGATTTTTCTTAAAATTAGGCGCTATGGTCCCACATTTCTAAGATATTTCTTAAAATTAGGCCCTCTGGTCCCACATTTCTAAGATTTTTCTTAAAATTAGGCCCTATGGTCCCACATTTCTAAGATTTTTCTTAAAATTAGGCGCTATGGTCCCCCTTTTTAAGATTTTTCTTAAAATTAGGCCCTATGGTCCCACATTTCTAAGATTTTTCTTAAAATTAGGCGCTATGGTCCCACATTTCTAAGATTTTTCTTAAAATTAGGCCCTATGGTCCCACATTTCTAAGATTTTTCTTAAAATTAGGCCCTATGGTCTCACATTTCTAAGATTTTTCTTAAAATTAGGCCCTATGGTCCCACATTTCTAAGATTTTTCTTAAAATTAGGCCCTATGGTCCCACATTTCTAAGATTTTTCTTAAAATTAGCGCTATGGTCCCACATTTCTAAGATTTTTCTTAAAATTAGGCCCTATGGTCCCACATTTCTAAGATTTTTCTTAAAATTAGGCGCTATGGTCCCCTTTTTAAGATTTTTCTTAAAATTAGGCCCTATGGTCCCACATTTCTAAGATTTTTCTTAAAATTAGGCGCTATGGTCCCACATTTCTAAGATTTTTCTTAAAATTAGGCCCTATGGTCCCACATTTCTAAGATTTTTCTTAAAATTAGGCCTATGGTCTCACATTTCTAAGATTTTTCTTAAAATTAGGCCCTATGGTCCCACATTTCTAAGATTTTTCTTAAAATTAGGCCCTATGGTCCCACATTTCTAAGATTTTTCTTAAAATTAGGCGCTATGGTCCCACATTTCTAAGATATTTCTTAAAATTAGGCCCTCTGGTCCCACATTTCTAAGATTTTTCTTAAAATTAGGCCCTATGGTCCCACATTTCTAAGATTTTTCTTAAAATTAGGCCCTATGGTTTCACATTTCTAAGATTTTTCTTAAAATTAGGCCCTATGGTCCCACATTTCTAAGATTTTTCTAACATTAGCACCTCTCTCTCTCTCTCTCCCCCCTTTCTCTAACTTGCTCCACCACTTTGTTTTATCTAACGTTAGCACCTCTCTCTCTCTCTGTACTCTCTCTCTCTCTGTTCTTTCTCTAGCTCGCTCCACCACTTTGTTTATCTAAAGTTAGCACCGCTCCAAGTGTGAACACAGCCTTTTCAACACGATGCATTTACGTTTAGTTTCATTAAGATCCGTCAGCGGGCTAAAGGTCCACAGTTTATATGAGCTGCGAGGTGCATGTGGGTGTCGTGTCTGTTTCCACAGATCCATCTCGGATTAAACACTTCTTCTAAAAGGTTAAATAAAACGCGCTATAGCCCGAGCCGCTGTGCAGATGTTACTACGACACGAGCCGCATAACGTCGTGTGATCGTGTCAGGAGATCAGTCAGAAAAGCAAAAGCTGAAGCCCGCTCGGCTTGGCTTTATCAGAGGAAATCATCAGCCTTTAATAGTTTTTTAATGAGTTTGTGGAATGCACTCTGGCGACAGTCTAATAAAAGGACGAGATCTGCACAGAGACTCGGGCTGAATAATGTATAAGGGCAGAGGTAGCACTAATGAAAAGATGATGAGAGGCATTCCTGAGAGAGAGAGAGAGGGAGAGAGGAACGGAGAGAGAGGAAAAGGTGCTAGAAAAAGTTTAAAGAGAGGCCCAATTAATCTTCATGTGCTTACAGAAGAAATTAAACAAAGGCAAGATAAAAAAAAAAAATGAGGGATGAGGGAGAGAATGACAGTTTGAGAGGTGTGGGGGGTGGGGAGCATCGAGGTGAACAAAGACTTTGCGATCTGTTTTAATGATTTCAGTGAACGAGGCGAAGCTGAGAGGGAAGAATAGACTCCGAGAGGAAAGTTACGCAGAGTGTTATTGGAACTTCAGAAAGCTTCAGAGAGGCCTCGGGGATGAAAGAGAGTACGCTTTTGTGTGTGTGTGTTTGGCTTTTTGGGAAAGATCGGCGAAGGTGAGGATGAGAGGGAGGAAATAAGGAAAGGATGTCAAGGAAAGGAGGAATGATAAGATAGGAAACGATGTAGGGAAGGTGATAAGAAGGTAAGGAGGAGGCAGAGAAGGAAAGAAAGTAATAAGGAAAGGATGTCAAGGAAAGGAGGAGCTATAAGATAGGAAACGATGTAGGGAAGGTGATAAGAAGGTAAGGAGGAGGCAGAGAAGGAAAGAAAGCAATAAGGAAAGGATGTCAAGGAAAGGAGGAGCTATAAGATAGGAAATGATGTAGGGAAGGTGATAAGAAGGTAAGGAGGAGGCAGAGAAGGAAAGAAAGTAATAAGGAAAGGATGTCAAGGAAAGGAGGAGCTATAAGATAGGAAAAGATGTAGGGAAGGTGATAAGAAGGTAAGGAGGAGGCAGAGAAGGAAAGAAAGTAATAAGGAAAGGCTGTCAAGGAAAGGAGGAGCTATAAGATAGGAAACGATGTAGGGAAGGTGATAAGAAGGTAAGGAGGAGGCAGAGAAGGAAAGAAAGCAATAAGGAAAGGATGTCAAGGAAAGGAGGAGCTATAAGATAGGAAATGATGTAGGGAAGGTTATAAGAAGGTAAGGAGGAGTCAGAGAAGAAAGTAATGAGGAAAGGATGACAAGGAAAGGAGGAGCTATAAGCCAGGAAACGATGTAGGGAAGTTGATAAGAAGGTAAGGAGGAGACAGAGAAGGAAAGAAAGTAATAAGGAAAGGATGTCAAGGAAAGGAAGAGCACACAGCTGATGGCCGAGCTCACAGCTGATGGCCGAGCTCACAGCTGATGGCCGAGCTCACAGCTGATGCCAATTCTTCGCCCCCCTTCGTCAAAGCCAGGCGACAAAAGCACAAAGCAAGCCAATCCAGTTTTCCATGTTTATAAGAGAATTAAAATGAGAAAAAAATAATGGGACAAACAGAAATCAAGGGACATTTAGAATAGATAAAAATGTGCGATTAATTGCGATTAATTGCGAGTTAACTATGACATTAATGCAATTTATCGCGATTAAATATTTTAATCGTTTGACAGCACTACAATCGAAGAAGATACGGAAATAAGAAAAGGAATTAAAATGGGAGACGTAAATAAAGGAAAAGACAATGTGCAGATGAAAGTGACGTGAGGAAGAGAGAGAGAATGAAAGGAGGAGGTAGGAAAGAAAAGAAGAGGGGTGCAAAAGAAAAGGAAAGTAAAGGTTGTAAAGGCAGGGAAGTGGAGAGGAGGAAGGTAAGGAGAGGAGGAAGGTGGTATAGGGAGGAAATAGGAGGCATAACGAGGAAATAAATAATATAGGAAAGGAGACAAGGAAGATGAGCAACATGGAGGTAGGGAACGAAAGGTGGAACAGAAGGACAGAACAAGGAGAAGTGGAAGTAGGAATGGAGAGAAGGTGTGTGTGTGTTAATATGTGTGTGTGTATGTTAATATGTGTGTGTGTGTGTGTGTTAATATGTGTGTGTTTGTGTGTGTGTCAATATGTGTGTCGGTGTGTGTGTGCGTGCATGTGTGTGTTAATGTGCGTGTATGTTAATATGTGTGTCCATCCATCCATCCATCCATCTTCGTCCGCTTATCCGGTGTCGGGTCGCGGGGGGAGCAGCTCCAGCAGGGGACCCCAAACTTCCCTTTCCCGAGCAACATTAACCGTGTGTTAATATGTGTGTGTGTATGTTAATATGTGTGTGTGTGTGTGTTAATATGTGTGTGTGTGTGTGTGTGCGTGCATGTGTGTGCTAATGTGCGTGTATGTTAATATGTGTGTGTGTGTATGTTAATATGTGTGTATGTTAATATGTGTGTGTGTGTCTGTATGTGTGTGTGTGTTAATATGTGTGTGTGTGTTAATGTGTGTGTGTGTGCGTGCATGTGTGTGTTAATGTGCGTGTATGTTAATATGTGTATGTTAATATGTGTGTGTGTGTGTATGTGTGTGTGTGCGTTAATATGTGTGTGTGGGTGTGTGTGTGCGTGCATGTGTGTGTTAATGTGCGTGTATGTTAATATGTGTATGTTAATATGTGTGTGTGTGTCTGTATGTGTGTGTGTGTGCGTTAATATGTGTGTGTGGGTGTGTGTGTGTTAACAGCTGACTTCCCTCGCTGCTTCTTAACATCAACATTAGTTCAGCTCTCGTGGTTTTTACCTATCCAAGCATCCTCCATCAATTATCTCCACTCATTAATCTCTCTCTCTCTCTCTCTGGGCCTCCATGTTTGTGGTGTTAAACGTTAACATACATCATCATGTATGTTAACGCAGCAGCAATACGAACCTGCGTGAAGAATCCTGAGCCGGCCGAGGTCACATGGTGTCACGTCCTAAAGCATCCCCCGCTTTATAATCTTATTTGAAATACATAAGGGACCATCATTTACAACATGAACATCGTGCTGTGTTGAAGAAGACTTGGAACCAGCGATTAAGACCATGAACTCATTATGAAAATGTTTACTGTGGTAATAAATCAATGGAGAAGTAGGCTCATTTTCTCATAGACTTCTATAGACACAGACTTCTTTTTGGAGCCAGTTTGAGAGAATGCAGCTTTAACCCTCGTATTGTCTTTCCGTCTGCCATATTTTGACAATTATCGAAACTTTTGACTTTTTTTGTAACGGTTTTAACGCTTTTGATGCTTTTCTCTGACAATTTCGACTATTTTTATTTATTTTTTACCCTTTTTTTGACTGTATTAGAGCTTTTGGAGGCTTTCATTGACACTTTTCCTACGTTTTGGTCTTTTTGTAGCCGGTTTGTGTCTCTTTGGGGTTGTTTTGGTCTCCTTGTAGCTGGTTTGTGTCTCTTTGGAGTTGTTTTGGTCTCTTTGTAGCTGTTTTGTTTCTCTTTGGGGTTGTTTTGGTCTCCTTGTAGCTGGTTTGTGTCTCTTTGGAGTTGTTTTGGTCTCCTTGTAGCTGGTTTGTGTCTCTTTGGGGTTGTTTTGGTCTCCTTGTAGCTGGTTTGTGTCTCTTTGGGGTTGTTTTGGTCTCTTTGTAGCTGGCTTGTTTCTCTTTGGGGTTGTTTTGGTCTCCTTGTAGCTGGTTTGTGTCTCTTTGGGGTTGTTTTGGTCTCTTTGTAGCCAGTTTGTGTCTCATTGGGGTTGTTTTGGTCCATTTGTAGCTGGTTTGTGTCTCTTCGGGGTTGTTTTGGTCTCTTTGTAGCCGGTTTGTGTCTCTTTGGGGTCTCTTTTAGATAAATTCATTCGGCTAAGATGCTGCCCAAACGGGAGCATGCCTATGTTCCCACAAGACATTTTTTTCACTGAAAATTAGGCCCTATGTTCCCACATTTCTAAGATTTCTTTTTTCAAAATTAGGCCCTATGTTCCCACAGCCCTATGCTCCCACATTTCTAAAAATGTTTTAAAAATTATGCCCTATGTTCACACATTTCTAAGATTTCTTTTTCAAAATTAGGCCCTATGTTCCCACATTTCCTTTTTCATAAATTTGTATCACATTTTATCCCCCTATCCCCTAACCCTAAAAAATTTTGTGGGAGGATAGGGCTCTTAAATGAAAGGGAAATGTAGAAACACCTAATTTTAAGAAAAATCAAAAACAGCTTGGGTGCTGCATTAAAACCTTATCATGGCAGGGAAAACCCTGCAATGTAACAGGAACCTTGGGACAAAGTTTCAGGTGTGCAGAAGCCCTTTACAGTTCACGGTTTCTACACAATGTAGTAGTAGTACTAGATAACTTTATTGTCCCATGGGGCAGTTGGGTTTACGGCACAATTGCAATGCACTTTATGACAGGACATCAGACATATGATACCAACAAATAGTCCTTACATCAGACACAGACAGACATAACATGAAGAATATACATCACACACTACACTACACTATACACCATTGGGTATGACCAGGCCAGCTGGACGACTAGCTTATTTTGACTGATTTAAGGCTTTTATGGCTTGTGGTACGAAAGAGAATTTGGATCTGTTCTTGGTCAGAAGGGGTGTGGGGGTGGGCAGTAGTTTAAAATGAGATGCCAGGGGGTGTGTGTGTAGTCACATACGATGTTATTGGCCTTTCTCACCAGTCTGTCTTTGTAAATGTGTTCGATGCTCGGTAGTGTTATCTTAAGTAACTCGCTGGCAGTTGTAACTGTTTTTCTGATTGTCTTTTTCTGAGACTCAGCGGCATTTCCCAAACCAGCAGATAATACTAGGGCTGTCCTCGACTAAAGAACTCCTTAGTCGACTAACACTTCTAGGATTTTGTCGACTAATCGATTAGTTGATTTAATTGACAGAGCTGTGCGCTTTGAGAGGTGGTTAAGACTAGAAAAGCACAATATAAATGTAGTTAATTAACCATCTGTAAAACTGAGTTTCTCCACAATTAATCCTGCAAAAGCACCACTTTAAATCTTGTGTTTACCATGAATGTGCTCATAAATTTCTTGGAAATGAGTAATTAAGCATGAATAAGCATAAAAAATGACTAATCGACTAAAGAAATCTTAGTCGACTAAGACCAAAACGACCGATTAGTCGACTAATCGACCAAGAGGTGGCAGCCCTAGATAATACAGCGAGTTAAAACACTTTCAATAAAAGCAAAGTGGCAGTAAAAAAAAGAGAGTCTCTCTCTCTGCAGTTCCCCACGGCGATCTGTTGACTTCCTGCCTTCCTGTTGGCTTTTTCCTCCACCTGCAACGCTGCGTTGTCTCCTCGTTTCCTCCCGAGGACCTCTGGATGTATCGCCTCAACCCACCGCGGTGGTGAACCCTCCTCTGCTGCCACCGAGTGTGGGGTTTCCAGCAGCATTGTCTCTGCTTTTATTCTCATTAAGCGTGTGGGAGAGGATGATTTCTTTTCTTTTCTTCTCTGCAGCGAAGCCAAAGTGGAATTACACCCCGGTGCTGCTTTTCTTCTGGGTGCTTTTATGGATCTCAGCTTCTCCTGCAGCAGCCGGGCGGCAGATTATTAATCAGATTCATAAATAATAGAAGATGGCAGTGAGGCCCCCCCCCAGGGCGCGCCGAGCCCACTGCTTCCTCCACGACGAGGAGAAATGATGGAGGATAAGTCGGAGAGGACAATATTAACACAAAGCCAGCTGGTCTGCTTACAGTCCACCGGAGGAGGATGTCTTTGTAAAAGCCGAGTTGGTTAATATTCTGCCTGCAGCTCAGGACTGCCGGGGATATTAGCATGAGGCTATAATCTCACTAATCCTCTGTGTGTTTAAGCTAACGGTGCTGCTAACCTGCTACCTGAGTTTATGTTCCTGTCACCTCTACGTTTGCAGAAGGTCTCCACAGACTGACTGCACGGATTTTTGATTTATGCAAATATTCATAATAACTTTGTCAGAGTGATTTTGCTTTCTGAGCCAATTAGGAGGATTTTCTCATTTGTTCTTTTGTCATTTCGTCTTTAAAAGTTCCCCACCAATTTATCATATACAGTACAGGCCAAAAGTTTGGACACACCTTCTCATTCAATGTGTTTCCCTTTTATTTTTATGACTATTTACATTGTAGATTCTCACTGAAGGCACCTCTTTTTAAAACGTCTAATCTTCTTTTTATTGTGAGGAAACGTTAAGAAATGTATTTTATTTTTTTTTATTTTTTTAGCTCAAACTGCTTTAAAGTAGAGGTGAGAAATAGATAATATGCAAATATCCTGCAAGAAATACACACATAGCCTACAGCCAGTGTTGGAAAAGTTCACTTTCTACATTAACTAGTTCAAAGTTCATAGTTTAAACTGTTTTTTCCGGGAGTCCGAATGCCCGATTTCACATTGCCCTCTCTCTTTATCCTTCTTCAGATTCCTCCTTCTGCAACGATGTACAGTACAGGCCAAAAGTTTGGACACACCTTCTCATTCAATGAGTTTCCTTTTTATTTTCATGACTATTTACATTGTAGATTCTCACTGAAGGCATCAAAACTATGAATGAACACATATGGAATTATGTACTTAACAACAAAGTGTGAAATAACTGAAAACATGTCTTATATTTTAGATTCTTCAAAGTAGCCACCCTTTGCTTTTTTGATAACTCTGCAAACCCTTGGTGTTCTCTCAATGAGCTTCATGAGGTAGTCACCTGAAATGGTTTTACCTTCACAGGTGTGCTTTGTCAGGGTTAATTAGTGGAATTATTTCCCTTATTAATAAAAAAACAAAGGGTGGCTACTTTGAAGAATCTAAAATATAAGACATGTTTTCAGTTATTTCACACTTTTTTGTTAAGTACATAATTCCATATGTGTTCATTCATAGTTTTGATGCCTTCAGTGAGAATCTACAATGTAAATAGTCATGAAAATAAAAAGGAAACGCATTGAATGAGAAGGTGTGTCCAAACTTTTGGCCTGTGCTGTAACACAGTTGCACAGCATCAAGACATAGAAAACGCCACAGCCAGTGTGCAGGAGGACCAAGTATTTAATTCGGTACCCACCCTTAAGAACATCTTCCTGTCTTATTTAACAACCTCTCCTCTGTCCGTCCGGCGAGGGCTCAGGTGAGGATTCTTCACGCATGGTCGCATTTCTGCTGCGTTAACGTACGTGATGATGTTACACGGATGTAACATCACAAACACAGAGGCCTGGCGAGGGAGAGAGAGGGACAGAGAGAGAGAGAGAGAGAGAGAGAGAGAGAGAGAGAGAGAGAGAGAGAGAGAGAGAGAGAGAGAGAGAGAGAGAGAGAGGGGGGAGAGAGAGAGAGAGAGAGAGGGGGGACAGAGAGAAAAAGAGAGAGAGAGAGAGAGAGAGAGAGAGAGAGAGAGAGAGAGAGAGGAGAGAGAGAGAGAGAGAGAGAGAGGGGGGAGAGAGAGAGAGAGAGAGAGGGGGGACAGAGAGAGAGAAAGAGAGGGAGAGAGAGACAGAGAGAGAGAGAGAGAGAGAGAGAGAGAGAGAGAGAGAGAGAGAGAGAGAGAGAGAGAGAGAGAGAGAGAGAGAGACAGACAGAGAGACACAGAGAGAGAGAGAGAGAGAGAGAGAGAGACAGAGAGACAGAGAAAGAGGGATAGAGAGAGAGAGAGACAGAGACAGAGAGAGAGAGAGACTGAGCGAGAGAGAGAGACAGCGAGAGAGAGACAGAGAGAGAGACAGAGAGGGAGAGAGACAGAGAGAGAGAGAGAGACAGAGACAGAGAGAGAGAGAGACTGAGCGAGAGAGAGAGAGACAGAGAGAGAGAGAGAGACAGAGAGAGAGAGACAGAGAGAGAGACAGAGAGGGAGAGAGAGACAGAGAGACAGAGAAAGTGAGAGCGACAGAGACAGAGAGAGGGAGACAGACAGACAGAGAGAGCGACAGAGAGAGAGATTAATGAGTGGAGATAATTGATGGAGGATGCTTGGATAGGTAAAAACCACGAGAGCTGAACTAATGTTGATGTTGAGAAGTCAGCTGTGAACATGCGAACTCACTTTTAACACACTTCGACCTCTTTACATTAATCCAGGGATCTTCAACAGGTGGTCCAGGACCCCTAGGGGGTCCTCAGAGTCAATTATGCCTCTAAATTATGGTAATGTTTTGTAATTTCTTGATAGGCTTACTGGCCTATAGGTAAGGTAGTCCATAACCCATCCCCAGATACAGTGTAAGGATTCACAGTGCTACCTGTATGTGTAACATTAAAACATGATTTATAAAATCATGTTAAAAATGATTATGCCATTTTAAGAGCTTTGTATTCTATGCAAAATGTACATATATACAGGTTTTAGGTGGCCCCACAGGTTTTTGTAGGCCCAGTTTAATATGCAACTTCATTTTATACAGTGTACAGTACAGGCCAAAAGTTTGGACACACCTTCTCATTCAATGTGTTTCCTTTTTATTTTCATGACTATTTACATTGTAGATTCTCACTGAAGGCATCAAAACTATGAATGAACACATATGGAATTATGTACTTAACAAAAAAGTGTGAAATAACTGAAAACATGTCTTATATTTTAGATTCTTCAAAGTAGCCACCCTTTGCTTTTTTATTAATAAGGGAAATAATTCCACTAATGAACCCTGACAAAGCACACCTGTGAAGGTAAAACCATTTCAGGTGACTACCTCATGAAGCTCATTGAGAGAACACCAAGGGTTTGCAGAGTTATCAAAAAAAGCAAAGGGTGGCTACTTTGAAGAATCTAAAATATAAGACATGTTTTCAGTTATTTCACCCTTTTTTGTTAAGTACATAATTCCATATGTGTTCATTCATAGATTTGATGCCTTCAGTGAGAATCTACAATGTAAATAGTCATGAAAATAAAAAGGAAACGCATTGAATGAGAAGGTGTGTCCAAACTTTTGGCCTGTACTGTACATCGTTGCAGAAGGAGGAATCTGAAGAAGGATAAAGAGAGAGGGCAATGTGAAATCGGGCATTCGGACTCCTGGAAAAACCAGTTTGAACTGTTTGACCTTTGTATTAGTTAATGTAGAAAGTGAACTTTTCCAACACTGGCTGTAGGCTATGTGTGTATTTCTTGCAGGATATTTGCATATTATCTATTTCTCACCTCTACTTTAAAGGAGTTTGAGCTAAAAAATTAAATAAAAAAAAAATACATTTCTTAACGTTTCCTCACAATAAAAAGAAGATTAGACGTTTTAAAAAGAGGTTAACTTAACTTTCCGTCAGCGCTGAGCTGAACTTCTGGATTTAAATCGATTTTTAAACAGGCCCTTTTTTTTTTTTTTTTTTAAAGGAAAAACATGTTAATGAAGTGCTTTAACATCAGAGCACTTAAAAGCGCCCTTTGTATTTTCCTCCATGACCTTCCCGGTTAATTCCCGTTCAGCGGACGGTGAACCCTGAACAAACGCAGCCTCCCGAGGTCACGGCGACTTATCGGACGTGACCTTTGACCCCCGGGGTGCCGGAGCGTGGAGGAATAAATGAGCAGGTATTAGAGGGCCAAACACAGCCGTTAAGTGGCAGTTTATGGAAATGAGAGGTGATCTTCCCACCTGGGTGCGATAACCTCAGCGTTAATCCTCCCTCGGTGACCTCCAGCTGCCCTCTCGTTCAACACTTTCATTACAGTTTAATCGCCACGGAAAGTTAACGGAAAGCTGCCGCGGACGTTTAAGAGACACAACTCTGTTCAACTCCACTAGCTGTCCAGTTTCCCTCCTGTGTAATGTGTGCGTAATGGCAAATTTACATTTAAGCATGATTGCTTTATATTTTTGTCTTATTTTCTTCTCTATTAGCTTTCTCTCACAATGCTGAAAGGCAGTTTATCTCATTCCCACATGTACAGTACAGGCCAAAAGTTTGGACACACCTTCTCATTCAAGTGTGTATTTTCATGACTATTTACATTGTAGATTCTCACTGAAGGCATCAAAACTATGAATGAACACATATGGAATTATGTACTTAACAAAAAAGTGTGAAATAACTGAAAACATGTCTTATATTTTAGATTCTTCAAAGTAGCCACCCTTTGCTTTTTTTATTAATTAGGGAAATAATTCCACTAATTAACCCTGACAAGGCACACCTGTGAAGGTAAAACCATTTCAGGTGACTACCTCATGAAGCTCATTGAGAGAACACCAAGGGTTTGCAGAGTTATCAAAAAAAATCTTTCCTACCTACTTTCCCTCCAACTATATCTCCTTCTTCCCTTCCTTTGCCCAAATCTTTCCTACCTTCTTTCTTTCCAACTATATCTCCTTCTTTCCTTCGTTGCCCAAATCTTTACTACTTTCCCTCCAACTATATCTCCTTCTTTCCTTCCTTGCCCAAATCTTTCCTACCTTCTTTCCTTCCAACTATATCTCCTTCTTTCCTTCGTTGCCCAAATCTTTACTACTTTCCCTCCAACTATATCTCCTTCTTTCTTTGCTTGCCCAAATCTTTCCTACTTTCCCTCCAACTATATCTCCTTCTTCCCTTCCTTTGCCCAAATCTTTCCTACTTTCCCTCCAACTATACCTCCTCCTTTCCTTCCTTGCCCAAATCTTTCCTACCTTCTTTCCTTCCAACTATATCTCCTTCTTTCTTTCGTTGCCCATCTTTCCTACTTACTTTCCCTCCAACTATACCTCCTCCTTTCCTTCCTTGCCCAAATCTTTCCTACCTACTTTCCGTCCAACTATACCTCCTTCTTTCCTTCCTTGCCCAAATCTTTCCTACCTACTTTCCGTCCAACTATACCTCCTTCTTTCCTTCCTTGCCAAAATCTTTCCTAGATGTATTTAAGCTCAGTGTTCCTGTTCACTCGTTGAAGGAACTTTTCCACACTGGGCTGCTGTCTTTTGTGAAATTTATGTTCTTCCTATATTTGCAAATATATTTTTAATAAAATACAAAAAACCTAACTTGGTTTTAGTCTTCGTATGTCTTATTTTTTTCACGTTACTATACTTTCAAAACTTTATTCCTGCTGCAAAAGAAACTTCCACAACACGTGGAGCTGATGAAACTATATGTTGTTTCAACAAACCCAGTTTTTTATCCCTTTCCTTTCCTTCCCAAACTCCTTCTTTCCTTCCCCAATTTGTCTGATTCCTTTCCTTTTTGACCTCCTTCTTCCCTTCCTTTGCTCAAATCTTTCCCACTTTCCCTCCAACTATACCCCCTTCTTTCCTTCCTTACCCAAATCGTTCCTACCTACTTTCCCTCCAACTATACCCCCTTCTTTCCTTCCTTACCCAAATCTTTCCTACCTACTTTCCCTCCAACTATACCTCCTTCTTTCCTTCGTTGCCAAGATCTTTACTACTTTTCCTCCAACTATACCTCCTCCTTTCCTTCCTTGCCCAAATCTTTCCTACCTACTTTCCGTCCAACTCTACCTCCTTCTTTCCTTCGTCGCCCAAATCTTTCCTACCTACTTTCCTTTCAACTATATCTCCTTCTTTCCTTCCTTGCCCAAATCTTTCCTACCTACTTTCACTCCAACTATATCTCCTTCTTTCCTTCCTTGCCCAAATCTTTCCTACCTACTACCTCCAACTGTATTTCCTTCTTCCCTTCCTTTGCCCAAATGTTTTCTACTTTCCCTCCAACTATATCTCCTTCCTTCCTTCGTTGCACAAATCTTTTCTACTTTCCCTCCAACTATACCTCCTCCTTTCCTTCCTTGCCCAATCTTTCCTACCTACTTTCCCTCCAACTAAATCTCCTTCTTTCCTGCGTTGCCCAAATCTTTTCTACCTACTTTCCTTACAACTATACCTCCTTCTCTCCTTCCATGCCCAAATCTTTCCTACCTACTTTCCCTCCAACTATATATCCTTCTCTCCTTCCTTGCCCAAATCTTTCCAACCTACTTTCCCTCCAACTATATATCCTTCTCTCCTTCCTTGCCCAAATCTTTCCTACCTACTTTCACTGGCGTAAGCTGACACGCTCACGCCACGCAGCCAGTGTTCATGGCCATTTGCCATCAGTGTATTTTGTACATGTATGTCGCTGCATACTTCAGAGACATCAACCTAACCCTGTTTCTTCCTGTAAAGCACTTTGGGTCAACTTTTGTTCGTTTAAATGTGCTATACAAATTAAATGACTCAAACTTAAAGTGGGCATATTATGCTCATTTTTAGGTTCATAATTGGAATTTGAGATTGTACCAGAATAGAGTTATTTGGGATATTTCTGTTGAACTGCACATTGCTGCAGCTCCTCTTTTCAGCCGATGTGTTGAGCTCTCTGTTTTAGCTACAGAGTGAGACATCCTACTTCTGTAACATCTTTGTTGTCAGTCGCACATGCTCAGTAGCTAGGTAAGGACTACTTGAGCTAGCTAGCCGTTTCTCCAACTTCAGTCAGTACAAGGCAGGATTAGCCGGGAGACTTCTTCAAAACCAGGGCGCACTTCACACTTAGCGTTGAATCCCTGCAGAACAGGGACATGGAAGAAGTTCTATACAATTTATTTTGTAGATTAGGGTGAACTCGTGTGTGTTGTAGCAGTGTTTTGACAATGAGAACAAGCTAGCATGCTAACGGTTAGCCAGCTCGTTTCGGTTAGTGACGTAGAAAGCCATGCAGATTTTGACCAGCTCACCAGGAGACTGAAGGCAGGACACATTCAGAAACCACATCTCACTCAGAACACCATGGATGGGTTATTTTTCAAGTTTGTATGCGTGTGGAAGCACCAGAGACACAAAATAACACCCCAAATCCCAGAAAAACAGATTTTTTTTCACAATATGGGCACATCAATATATAAAAACTGAAAATTAAAACTAGCAAACACACTCTGAAAACTAAAACTAAGTCAAAACTAAAGTAAAATAAAAACTAATTGAACATTTAAAACTGTTATAACCTCCCTCCCACTTGTTCCCACACACTCACACAGGCACGTAGTCACGTATACTGTTAACACACTTGTGTGTAGATGAATTCCTGCTAAATGTGCAATTAAAGAAAACTGCCAACAGTGTAATCAACGCAGTGAGCGACTGTCAGACTTTATCATGTTTAGTGTTAAGTGAACAACACATTTATGGCATTTTAATTAGTAAACAGGCAGCTCAGTGCGCCGCTCTTCGTCTAAGTGTTGATGCAGGCAGCGTTTGTTGCTCTCGGAGGACCAGACCTGCCGGTAAAACTACGGCGTGATATATTTAACTGCTGCATCTAAACGCCAAACAGAGTCGACTGTTAAAGGTTAATCTGCAGACACATTACGGAGGTTTTTTTTCTGTAATCTACACTGTTTTTAGCGACTTTTCAGACCCACTTAGCGACTTTTTTTTGAGAATACCATGGCAGTATTATAAGTAATTGTGGCTCAGACGCATATTTTGTAATTTTCTAAATTTCTGATCCTCTGACTAAAAACCAGAAAATTGGAAAAACAGTTTAAATATCCAATTTCTTAATTTGTCGAGGCGGGAAAAAAAATGAAAAATTGCATATTTGCACTCTATACTCTACATGCACTCTACACTGGCATTAGCAAATCAAATATGGCACGATTACAATTGGTTCAAAATGCAGCTGCTCGTCTTTTAACTGGAACTCGAAAATTTGATCATGTCACACCTATCCTCCAATCTCTCCACTGGCTTCCTGTGCATTTTCGCACAGATTTTAAAATTCTTTTATTTGTTTTTAAATGTCTGCATGATTTGGCCCCCAGGTATTTGTCAGATTTGATTGTACCCTATCGTGCGTTTGCATTGGCAGCTCCGAGACTCTGCCTTTGCACATCAGATTGACCGAGTCGCTTCCCGTTTTTAAATCTCGTCTTAAAACTCATTTATTTTCTTTGGCTGTTTACTCAGTTTGAGGGATGATTTTTGAGGTTGTTTTTCTTTTTTGAATTTTTTTGTATTGCTATTTTATTGTTCTATTGTGTCACTACTATATGTTATTGCTTATTTTAGATTGTGTTCAGGACTTTGGTCAACCATGTTGTATTAATGTTGTAATTAAAAAAAATTAATAAATAAAGGTGGATTGGATTGAGGGGACAATGGAGCGGGAGATTGGTCGGAGAATCGGCACAGCGGGTGCGGTATTACTTTCAATCTATCGCACCGTTGTGACAAAAAGAGAGCTTAGCCAGAAGGCAAAGCACTCGATCGACCGGTCAGTTTTCGTTCCTACCCTCACCTATGGTCATGAAGGCTGGAGGTCATGACCGAAAGAATGAGATCCAGGGTACGAGAGGCTGAAATGGGTTTCCTCAGGAGGGTGGCTGGCGTCTCCCTTAGAGATAGGGTGAGAAGCTCAGTCATCCGTGAGGAGCTCGGAGTAGAGCCGCTGCTCCGCCCGGCGTCGAAAGGAGCCAGTTGAGGTGGTTCGGGCATCTGGTAAGGATGCCCCCTGGGCGCCTCCCTAGGGAGGTGTTCCAGGCACGTCCAGCTGGGAGGAGGCCTCGGGGAAGACCCAGGACTAGGTGGAGGGAGGTCCAGCTGGGAGGAGGCCTCGGGGAAGACCCAGGACTAGGTGGAGGGAGGTCCAGCTGGGAGGAGGCCTTGGGAAGACCCAGGACTAGGTGGAGGGAGGTCCAGCTGGGAGGAGGCCTCGGGGAAGACCCAGGACTAGGTGGAGGGAGGTCCAGCTGGGAGGAGGTCTCGGGGAAGACCCAGGACTAGGTGGAGGGAGGTCCAGCTGGGAGGAGGCCTCGGGGAAGACCCAGGACTAGGTGGAGGGAGGTCCAGCTGGGAGGAGGCCTCGGGGAAGACCCAGGACTAGGTGGAGGGATTATATCTCCAACCTGGCCTGGGAACGCCTCGGGATCCCCCAGTCGGAGCTGGTTAATGTTGCTCGGGAAAGGGAAGTTTGGGGTCCCCTGCTGGAGCTGCTCCCCCCGCGACCCGACACCGGATAAGTGGACGAAGATGGATGGATGAATGGATGGATTGATGGATGTGTATTTCCACCGGCTGCATAACGGCTGCATAACGGCTGCGTTCCGACTCCGGCAGATATGCTGAGCTTCTATTGTTGCCGGACGCCGGAGAGCCATGCAGCAATCCAGCACACGGCAGATAGTGCGGGACAGGAAGTCGAGCACAGAAACAGAATTTTAAAAAATGAAATCCACCGTGCTCACGGCGGATCATATTTCCCTGCACTGCAGCTTGAAAACACGGCACAGAGCTGTTTCCCCTCTACTCCTCTGGATAGAAACTAACTGGTGTTGGTTTTGTGGTTCTATTCTACGTGAATTCGCGAGATCTCGTTAGATCCTCGTGACTTCGGCTGTCAGTCACGGCCGCAGCCGTGCCGCAACAAATCCATAGACAGTATATAATGGACCAATAGACCCTGTGTCTAGACCAGTGGAGGATATCAGAAGTCTCTTTCCCGGTGCTGGCTGAGTGTTACTGAGCAGCCTCCAACTGAGCTTGAAGACGTAGATGTGACGTGAGCAACGTGTCTGAAAGTGTGAAGTCTTCTGGTAGCTGTGAGAGAGAAATCTCAATCATTCCCAATCTTACAGAGACGGAGAGTGTAGGTATATGTAAGGAGATAACATAGACACAGGCTAATTACTGATCACTAACATGCTAGTTAACATTAGTAATTAAACCTAAACAGCTAATGGAAGTCCAAACTGCCTGTGAGCTTCTCCTGTACTATACGGTAATTCCTCTACTGTGTGACAGTAAGTCTCGTGGTTATGACCCAATCGTTAGCCTATTGTTATAAAAACGTCTGCTACGGAGCCATAACGTGAGCTACAAGGTAATGGAGCCTTTTATACATTGTCGTGTTTCTTTAGAAATAAACAACGGACAAATAGAGTCTTTAAACGCTTCAGATGTAAAGTTATTCTCTGTCAAAGTGACGTCAGAATGAATGGGAGTCAATGGGATGCTAACGGGAGGTGATGGCTTTGTAGCAACAAAATGGCGCCATAGGAGGTTTGAGTCCTGAAGTGAAGCTTACGCCCCTTGGATAAATCCGGACCTAGTGGGTAGACGGCAGAGCACGCAGCAGAGCCGGTCTGCAGATGTTAGGCATGCTGCGGAAATGAGGAGTGATGCACATGCTTTTCCGTGGGCATTGAAGCTACAGTAGTCAGTGTTTTATGTTCGCTGCAAAGACGAACTAAATCACCTGATTAATGAAACGTAATCACGACATCTCCCGGCTATTTTTAAATTGCCGTTACATTTATTTTCTAATGTGACACAAAACCCCCAGTCTCCTGGGTGAAAGTCCTGTGTTTGTTTGATACATCCACGACTTCCTAACCTTACCTCCGGCTCTAATACGGCCGCTAGATATCGCCACAACTATAAGCGTAAATATGAGTCAGCCCTATGTTCCCACATTTCTAAGAATTTTTTTTTCACAGAAAATTAGGCCCTATGTTCGCACATTTCCTTTTTCATAAATTTTTTTATCACATTTCATCCCCCTTTCCCCAATGTGGTGGCCAATTACACCCAACCGATTATCCAGTACCAATGGACTACAGATGGAATGTAACCCTAACCCTAACATAGGGTCTAATTTTAAGAAAAATCTTAGAAATGTGGGAACATAGGGTCTAATTTTAAGAAAAATCTTAGAAATGTTGGAACATAGGGCCTAATTTTAAGAAAAATCTTAGAAATGTTGGAACATAGGGCCTAATTTTAAGAAAAATCTTAGAAATGTTGGAACATAGGGCCTAATTTTAAGAAAAATCTTAGAAATGTTGGAACATAGGGCCTAATTTTAAGAAGAATCTTAGAAATGTGGGAACATAGGGCCTAATTTTAAGAAAACTCTTAGAAATGTGGGACCATAGGGCCTAATTTTAAGAAAAATCTTAGAAATGTGGGACCATAGGGCCTAATTTTAAGAAAAATCTTAGAAATGTGGGACCAGAGGGCCTAATTTTAAGAAAAATCTTAGAAATGTGGGAACATAGGGCCTAATTTTAAGAAAAATCTTAGAAATAATTTTAAGAAAAATCTTAGAAATGTGGGAACATAGGGCCTAATTTTAAGAAAAATCTTAGAAATGTGGGAACATAGGGCCTAATTTTAAGAAAAATCTTAGAAATGTGGGACCAGAGGGCCTAATTTTAAGAAAAATCTTAGAAATGTGGGACCATAGGGCCTAATTTTAAGAAAAATCTTAGAAATGTGGGACCAGAGGGCCTAATTTTAAGAAAAATCTTAGAAATGTGGGACCAGAGGGCCTAATTTTAAGAAAAATCTTAGAAATGTGGGAACATAGGGCCTAATTTTAAGAAAAATCTTAGAAATAATTTTAAGAAAAATCTTAGAAATGTGGGAACATAGGGCCTAATTTTAAGAAGAATCTTAGAAATGTGGGAACATAGGGCCTAATTTTAAGAAAACTCTTAGAAATGTGGGACCATAGGGCCTAATTTTAAGAAAAATCTTAGAAATGTGGGACCATAGGGCCTAATTTTAAGAAAAATCTTAGAAATGTGGGACCAGAGGGCCTAATTTTAAGAAAAATCTTAGAAATGTGGGAACATAGGGCCTAATTTTAAGAAAAATCTTAGAAATAATTTTAAGAAAAATCTTAGAAATGTGGGAACATAGGGCCTAATTTTAAGAAAAATCTTAGAAATGTGGGAACATAGGGCCTAATTTTAAGAAAAATCTTAGAAATGTGGGACCAGAGGGCCTAATTTGAAGAAAAATCTTAGAAATGTGGGACCATAGTGCCTAATTTTAAGAAAAATCTTAGAAATGTGGGACCAGAGGGCCTAATTTTAAGAAAAATCTTAGAAATGTGGGAACATAGGGCCTAATTTTAAGAAAAATCTTAGAAATGTGGGACCAGAGGGCCTAATTTTAAGAAAAATCTTAGAAATGTGGGACCATAGGGCCTAATTTTAAGAAAAATCTTAGAAATGTGGGACCAGAGGGCCTAATTTTAAGAAAAATCTTAGAAATGTGGGACCAGAGGGCCTAATTTTAAGAAAAATCTTAGAAATGTGGGAACATAGGGCCTAATTTTAAGAAAAATCTTAGAAATAATTTTAAGAAAAATCTTAGAAATGTGGGAACATAGGGCCTAATTTTAAGAAGAATCTTAGAAATGTGGGAACATAGGGCCTAATTTTAAGAAAACTCTTAGAAATGTGGGACCATAGGGCCTAATTTTAAGAAAAAATCTTAGAAATGTGGGACCATAGGGCCTAATTTTAAGAAAAATCTTAGAAATGTGGGACCAGAGGGCCTAATTTTAAGAAAAATCTTAGAAATGTGGGAACATAGGGCCTAATTTTAAGAAAAATCTTAGAAATAATTTTAAGAAAAATCTTAGAAATGTGGGAACATAGGGCCTAATTTTAAGAAAAATCTTAGAAATGTGGGAACATAGGGCCTAATTTTAAGAAAAATCTTAGAAATGTGGGACCAGAGGGCCTAATTTGAAGAAAAATCTTAGAAATGTGGGACCATAGGGCCTAATTTTAAGAAAAATCTTAGAAATGTGGGACCAGAGGGCCTAATTTTAAGAAAAATCTTAGAAATGTGGGAACATAGGGCCTAATTTTAAGAAAAATCTTAGAAATAATTTTAAGAAAAATCTTAGAAATGTGGGAACATAGGGCCTAATTTTAAGAAAAATCTTAGAAATGTGGGACCAGAGGGCCTAATTTTAAGAAAAATCTTAGAAATGTGGGACCATAGTGCCTAATTTTAAGAAAAATCTTAGAAATGTGGGACCAGAGGGCCTAATTTTAAGAAAAATCTTAGAAATGTGGGACCAGAGGGCCTAATTTTAAGAAAAATCTTAGAAATGTGGGAACATAGGGCCTAATTTTAAGAAAAATCTTAGAAATAATTTTAAGAAAAATCTTAGAAATAATTTTAAGAAAAATCTTAGAAATAATTTTAAGAAAAATCTTAGAAATGTGGGAACATAGGGCCTAATTTTAAGAAAAATCTTAGAAATGTGGGAACATAGGGCCTAATTTTAAGAAAAATCTTAGAAATGTGGGACCAGAGGGCCTAATTTTAAGAAAAATCTTAGAAATGTGGGACCAGAGGGCCTAATTTTAAGAAAAATCTTAGAAATGTGGGACCAGAGGGCCTAATTTTAAGAAAAATCTTAGAAATGTGGGACCATAGTGCCTAATTTTAAGAAAAATCTTAGAAATGTGGGACCAGAGGGCCTAATTTTAAGAAAAATCTTAGAAATGTGGGACCAGAGGGCCTAATTTTAAGAAAAATCTTAGAAATGTGGGACCAGAGGGCCTAATTTTAAGAAAAATCTTAGAAATGTGGGAACATAGTGCATAATTTTAAGAAAAATCTTAGAAATGTGGGACCAGAGGGCCTAATTTTAAGAAAAATCTTATATGTGGGAACATAGGGCCTATTTTTAAGAAAAATCTTAGAAACGTGGGAACATAGGGCCTAATTTTAAGAAAACTCTTAGAAATGTGGGAACATAGGGCTGTGGGAACATAGGGCTGACCCCGAAAACAAACAAGTTATGTGGGCGTTTTCGAGCGGAGGACAGTCTCTTCTGCTTTTAGTATCTCCTCTCTAAAACCACGGCTAGTGGTTTCCCTCTGCTTCCTTTTTAATGCGTGGATTTAAACTTGTTTCATATCTCTGATTTATTAGGGTTGGATCTGTGACACACACACTCCATCATCATGTCACGAAGACGAGAGTCATTTTATCTGCCGCCACCGAACTCAAACCGTCAGAGCTGTGAGCATTTAATGGAGAGGAAGAGAGAGAAGTGACCAGATTGTGGGATTCCTCTCCTCTCTGAATTTTAATTTCACCCTCGATAACTCTGCCGTTACGTCTTCATCACCTCTGCGTGAATGAAGGCTCGTCTGGATTTATCATTTAGAGTTTGTTTTTTAATATAAACAAATTAAACGTCTGTGTTTTGCTGAACATTTTGCTGAATGTTCTGGCCGGCAAAGCGTGGACACTCAGTCAGTAATCGTCTTTTAACAGCCAGCGGAGAAACGCTTCACATGCTGCAGGAAAACACATTCACAGTTTTTGGAGTAATTAATAAAGTTAATGACAAATAAAGCAGCAGTGAGTAAGTAAGTAAGTAAGCAAGTAAATAAGTAAAATGTATTTACAAAGTGCTTTTCACAGATAAAATCACAAAGTGCTGTACAAAAGAATAGGTAAAACAAACAATATAAAAATGTATATACATATGTAAAATTAAAGTGACACTAGTGAAAACTCATCAACCAAAAGCTTTCCTAAATAAACATGTTTTCAGATCCTTTTTAAAAGAGACAACAGAGTCTGCCAGACGCATGGACAGGGGCAGGACTTCACTCTCAATCCTGAATTTTACAGGGAGCCAATGTGGAGCCGACAAGACTGGATTTGATACGAGACCTTCGAGGGGAACCTGATTAAAAGTCTAGCAGCAGAATTTTGAACAATTTGCAATTTGTTCAGAGCAGACTTAATCAGACAGGTAAAAACAGAGTTGCAGTGGTATCTCTTGTTGATATGAAAGCGTGAATTATCATTTCCCGATCCTTCTTTGACAAAATTTTGCGAATTTTAGAACTGTTCCTAAGATGATAAAAGCAATTTCGGACGAGTTGTTTTGAGTGTGTCTCCAAACACAGAACTCAAAACTCAGTGAGGACGGTTAAGCTCTTCACAACGTCTGCTTGAGACGCTAGCCTGGTCCTACCAGACTCTGGTCCATTAGCCTGGTCCTACCAGACTCTGGTCCACTAGCCTGGTCCTACCAGACTCTGGTCCATTAGCCTGGTCCTACCAGACTCTGGTCCATTAGCCTGGTCCTACCAGACTCTGGTCCACTAGCCTGGTCCTACCAGACTGGTCCATTAGCCTGGTCCTACCAGACTCTGGTCCACTAGCCTGGTCCTACCAGACTCTGGTCCACTAGCCTGGTCCTACCAGACTGGTCCATTAGCCTGGTCCTACCAGACTCTGGTCCACTAGCCTGGTCCTACCAGACTGGTCCATTAGCCTGGTCCTACCAGTCTCTGGTCCACTAGCCTGGTCCTACCAGACTCTGGTCCATTAGCCTGGTCCTACCAGACTCTGGTCCACTAGCCTGGTCCTACCAGACTCTGGTCCATTAGCCTGGTCCTACCAGACTCTGGTCCACTAGACTGGTCCTACCAGACTCTGGTCCACTAGCCTGGTCCTACCAGACTCTGGTCCATTAGACTGGTCCTACCAGACTCTGGTCCACTAGCCTGGTCTTACCAGACTCTGGTCCACTAGCCTGGTGCTACCAGACTCTGGTCCACTAGCCTGGTCCTACCAGACTCTGGTCCACTAGCCTGGTCCTACCAGACTGGTCCATTAGCCTGGTCCTACCAGTCTCTGGTCCACTAGCCTGGTCCTACCAGACTCTGGTCCATTAGCCTGGTCCTACCAGACTCTGGTCCACTAGCCTGGTCCTACCAGACTCTGGTCCATTAGCCTGGTCCTACCAGACTCTGGTCCACTAGCCTGGTCCTACCAGACTCTGGTCCATTAGCCTGGTCCTACCAGACTCTGGTCCACTAGCCTGGTCCTACCAGACTCTGGTCCATTAGACTGGTCCCTACCAGACTCTGGTCCACTAGCCTGGTCCTACCAGACTGGTCCATTAGCCTGGTCCTACCAGACTCTGGTCCACTAGCCTGGTCCCTACCAGACTGGTCCATTAGCCTGGTCCTACCAGTCTCTGGTCCACTAGCCTGGTCCTACCAGACTCTGGTCCACTAGCCTGGTCCACTAGCCTGGTCCTACCAGACTCTGGTCCATTAGCCTGGTCCTACCAGACTCTGGTCCACTAGCCTGGTCCTACCAGACTCTGGTCCATTAGCCTGGTCCTACCAGACTCTGGTCCATTAGACTGGTCCTACCAGACTCTGGTCCACTAGCCTGGTCCTACCAGACTCTGGTCCATTAGACTGGTCCTACCAGACTCTGGTCCACTAGCCTGGTCCTACCAGACTCTGGTCCACTAGCCTGGTGCTACCAGACTCTGGTCCACTAGCCTGGTCCTACCAGACTCTGGTCCACTAGCCTGGTCCTACCAGACTGGTCCATTAGCCTGGTCCTACCAGTCTCTGGTCCACTAGCCTGGTCCTACCAGACTCTGGTCCACTAGCCTGGTCCTACCAGACTCTGGTCCATTAGCCTGGTCCTACCAGACTCTGGTCCACTAGCCTGGTCCTACCAGACTCTGGTCCATTAGACTGGTCCTACCAGACTCTGGTCCACTAGCCTGGTCCTACCAGACTCTGGTCCATTAGCCTGGTCCTACCAGACTCTGGTCCACTAGCCTGGTCCTACCAGACTCTGGTCCATTAGCCTGGTCCTACCAGACTCTGGTCCACTAGCCTGGTCCTACCAGACTCTGGTCCATTAGACTGGTCCTACCAGACTCTGGTCCACTAGCCTGGTCCTACCAGACTCTGGTCCATTAGACTGGTCCTACCAGACTCTGGTCCACTAGCCTGGTCTTACCAGACTCTGGTCCACTAGCCTGGTGCTACCAGACTCTGGTCCACTAGCCTGGTCCTACCAGACTCTGGTCCACTAGCCTGGTGCTACCAGACTCTGGTCCACTAGCCTGGTCCTACCAGACTCTGGTCCACTAGCCTGGTGCTACCAGACTCTGGTCCATTAGCCTGGTCCTACCAGACTCTGGTCCACTAGCCTGGTCCTACCAGACTCTGGTCCATTAGACTGGTCCTACCAGACTCTGGTCCACTAGCCTGGTCTTACCAGACTCTGGTCCACTAGCCTGGTCCTACCAGACTCTGGTCCATTAGACTGGTCCTACCAGACTCTGGTCCACTAGCCTGGTCTTACCAGACTCTGGTCCACTAGCCTGGTCCTACCAGACTCTGGTCCACTAGCCTGGTCCTACCAGACTCTGGTCCATTAGACTGGTCCTACCAGACTCTGGTCCACTAGCCTGGTCTTACCAGACTCTGGTCCACTAGCCTGGTCCTACCAGACTCTGGTCCACTAGCCTGGTCCTACCAGACTCTGGTCCATTAGCCTGGTCCTACCAGACTCTGGTCCACTAGCCTGGTGCTACCAGACTCTGGTCCATTAGCCTGGTCCTACCAGACTCTGGTCCACTAGCCTGGTCCTACCAGACTCTGGTCCATTAGACTGGTCCTACCAGACTCTGGTCCACTAGCCTGGTCTTACCAGACTCTGGTCCATTAGACTGGTCCTACCAGACTCTGGTCCACTAGCCTGGTCTTACCAGACTCTGGTCCATTAGACTGGTCCTACCAGACTCTGGTCCACTAGCCTGGTCTTACCAGACTCTGGTCCACTAGCCTGGTCCTACCAGACTCTGGTCCACTAGCCTGGTCCTACCAGACTCTGGTCCATTAGACTGGTCCTACCAGACTCTGGTCCACTAGCCTGGTCTTACCAGACTCTGGTCCACTAGCCTGGTCCTACCAGACTCTGGTCCACTAGCCTGGTCCTACCAGACTCTGGTCCACTAGCCTGGTGCTACCAGACTCTGAACTTAGAACTTAACCAAAAGTTGGAATTCTGCCAGATCACACAATTTGTGTCACAATTATTTTTTTTATTTTGGAAACAAAGTCCTTTTTATATTTTTATATATTATATATATTCATATTCTTTCTATTCCTCTCCTGTTTCCCTTCCCCTTTCCTCTTCTACTCTTCTTCTGGTCTCTGAACTTTGCTCCTCTTCCTCCCCTTCGTTCCTTCTCCTCCTTGTCGTTTCCTCTCTCCTCCTCTTTGCCTCCTTCTCTTCACTGCTTCCTCCTTCTCCTCTTCCTCCTCCTTTTTTTCCTCTTCCCCCTCTCCTCTTCCAAACTTTTTCTTGTCTCTGAACTCTGCTTTTCCTCCCTTGTGCCTCCCTCTCTCCTCTTCCTCTCACTTTCTCTTATCCCTGAACTCTTTCCTCTCCCATTTCCCCCCTCTTTGCTCACCCTCCTTCTCCTTTTCCTCTTCCCCCTCTCCTCTCCCCTTCTTCTCTTCCTCCTCTCCCTCCTCTACCTCCTCTTGTCATTTTTCTCGCGTGTCGTCTGCAGGATGTCACACCTGAGCAACGCGTCTCTCTCTGCCGAAGATCTATGGGCCACCCGATTCCACATTTCCAGCTTATTTACCTCGTCGTTTGTTTTCATTTCTTTTTACTGATGCGGGTCATTTGACAGTTTGCCGCCATTTCCCAAATCTCCGCCACACACACAAACACTCATACATTATAGCTCGGTGCTGTCCCCCCATTCGCAGGCTGCACACAGAGAGAGAGAGAGAGAGAGAGAGAGGAGGAAATGTTTCTGCTGCATGCTGATTTACAGCGAGCTGCCACTGCAGGCCGATAGCTATTCATTTCCACGCGTCGGAGTCACACGGTGACTGTTGCCACGTCGACAGCGCCTGATGAGCTCGCACGTACTCGTATGGAAAAGTTCTGCTCGGATATAGTTTTATAAAAGAAAGAAAAAAAAACAAGGTGTTTGGCTCAGCTGCAGCATGAATCACAGTAGAAGAGGATTACTTTTTAGCAGAAAGTTTCAGGACGTTTTGTCAAGTTGTTAAACTTTAAAGTGCCCGTATTATGAAAAAACAAAATCACTATTTCGGGGATTTTTTGGGTTATTTTGTGTCGCTGGTGCTTCCACACGCATACTACGTTTACACGTGGCCGGCTATTTTCATAAACGGACATTTCATCCTCTCTGTTTTCAAAAATAACATTGTGCGCAGCTGTCAGTTTTCAGAAAAGTGTTTGTTTACACGTATCAGTGTGTATATATATATATATATATATACAATATATATATATAAACAATATATATATCTATATAAACGATATATATAAACGATATATATATATATATATATATATATATATATATATATATATATATATATGAACGATATATCTAAACGAGGGCGCACTTCACACTTTGCGTGGAATACCTGCAGAACAGGGACATGGAAGTAGCTCTTTTGAAGATTGTGAACTTGTGTGTGTTGTAGCACTGTTTTGCCATTGAGAACGAGGTGGCTAACTGCTAGCAGCGCTAGCTTCATGATAGTAGCTAATGCGCAGTACCTAGCTAGTAGTAGTAGTAGTAGTAGTAGTAGTAGTCCTTACCTAGCTACTGTCAGGGCACGCCCTCATACTCTGCTTCTGACTGGCTAGTAGTCCTTACCTAGGTACTGAGCATGTGCGACTCCCAATAAAGTTGTAAGAGAAGTGAGATGTCTCACTCTGTAGCTAAAACAGAGAGCTCAACACACAGGGTGAAAAGAGGAGCTGCAGCAATGTGCAGTACAACAAAAATATTGTGTTTTTTTTTTTTAAATAAACCATGTAAACCTATTCTGGTACAACCTCTAAATACAATTACGTGAAAAAATTAGAACGTGAAAATGAGCAGAATATGAGCACTTTAAAAACACCGTAACATGT
>NC_041340.1:1917477-1928277 GCF_004354835.1 Perca flavescens | reverse complement strand
TGTCCTGTGTGTGTGTGTGTGTCATGTGTGTGTGTGTGTGTGTGTGTGTGTGTGTGTGTGTGTGTGTGTTGTACGTGTCTCTATGTAATATGTGTATTTATATGTCTCTGTGTGTGTGTATGTATGTCTGTGTGTGTGTGTGTGTGTGTGTGTGTGTGTGTGTTTCTCTGTGTGTTCTCTATATGTCCCTGTGTGTGTGTGTATGTATTATATATGTGTGTGTGTGTGTGTGTGTGTGTGTGTGTGTGTTAGTGTATCTGTATGTCTGTGTGTGTATTTGTCTGTCTGTAATAAATATTGTGTATTTATGTGTCTCTGTGCGTGTGTGTGTGTGTATGTGTGTGTATATTTCTATCTGTCTGTCTGTATATATGTCTATGTCTATATGTCTCTATAACATGTGTGTGTGTGTATGTGTTTCTCTGTGTGTATTCTCTATCTGTCCCTGTCTGTGTGTGTGTGTGTGTATTGCGTCTCTATGTGTGTGTCTACCTCTGTGTGTGTGTGTGTGTGTATGTATGTCTCTGTCTATGTCTGTGTGTGTGTGTGTGTGTGTGTGTGTGGGTCTCTCTGTTTAATGTGTGTGTGTGTCTGTCTGTCTTTTGTGTGTGTGTGTGTGTGTGTGTGTGTGTGTGTGTGTGTGTCTCTCTCTCTCTGTGTGTGTGTCTCTCTCTGTCTGTGTGTGTCTGTGTGTGTGTGTGTGTGTGTGTCTCTGTCTATGTGTGTGTGTGTGTGTGTGTGTGTGTGTGTGTGTGTCTCTCTCTCTCTGTGTGTCTGTCTCTCTCTCTGTCTGTCTGTGTGTGTGTGTGTATGTCTATCTGTCTCTGTGTGTGTGTGTGTGTGTGTGTCTCTCCTCTCTCTGTGTGTGTGTGTCTCTCTCTGTCTATGTGTGTGTGTGTGTGTCTCTGTTGCAGATCTCGTGTTTCTCTGAAGCCGAGAGGATCTACATGTTGGCCAAAGACACGACAGTCAACAGCAAGCCGCTCAGTGCGCTCGTTCTCCCAGAGATCGTGGTGAGCATCAGAATCAGCCGATGAAACCACAAACTGTCGCAGGTTCGACTCCTCGAAGAGAGCCTAAACGTTGTTGTTGTTGTGTGTTGCTGTCTCAGCACGGCGAGCTGGGAGCCGACGTCTGTCCTCTGCTGGTGTTTGTCAACCCGAAGAGCGGTGGTCTGAAAGGCCGAGAGCTCCTCTACGGCTTCCGGAAACTTCTGAACCCTCATCAGGTCTTCGACATTACCAACGGAGGTCCGCTGGCTGGGTGAGAGAAACCAACGCACCCTCAGCTTTAGGGTTGGCCATCGTTTTGATTACACAAGTTCTGATAGGCTACCATTTTTAAAAGTGCTCATATTTTGCTCATTTTCAGGTTTATTTTTGTATTTAGAGGTTGTACCAGAATACATGGTACGTACATGGTTTAATTTTCAAAAAACACCATATTTTTGTCGTACTGCACATTGCCGCAGCTCCTCTTTTCACCCTGTGTGTTGAGCTCTCTGTTTTAGCTACAGAGTGAGACATCTCACTTCTGTTCCATCTTTGTTTCAGAGTCGCACATGCTCAGTACCTAGGTAAGGACTACTAGCCAGTCAGAAGCAGAGGATGAGGGCCCTGACAGTACCTAGGTAAGGACTACTAGCCAGTCAGAAGCAGAGTATGAGGGTGTGCCCTGACAGTACCTAGGTAAGGACTACTAGCCAGTCAGAAGCAGAGTATGAGGGTGTGCCCTGACAGTACCTAGGTAAGGACTACTAGCCAGTCAGAAGCAGAGTATGAGGGTGTGCCCTGACAGTACCTAGGTAAGGACTACTAGCCAGTCAGAAGCAGAGTATGAGGGCCCTGACAGTACCTAGGTAAGGACTACTAGCCAGTCAGAAGCAGAGGATGAGGGCGTGTCCTGACAGTAGCTAGGTAAGGACTACTAGCCAGTCAGAAGCAGAGTATGAGGGCCCTGACAGTACCTAGGTAAGGACTACTAGCCAGTCAGAAGCAGAGTATGAGGGCATGCTACGCTAGCAGCTAGGTGAGCATTATAATGTTTGTCTCTGTAGTAAAGGCTGGACTACAATAGAGCTGTTTGGAGCAGTTGGTGAACAGTGTTTTCTGTTGGAGATGGTGAGTCCCTTTGGGGGGGACTTTGGGCTTTTTCAAACCTATAAATATAAATATAAATATATATATATATATATATATATATATATATATATATATATATATATATATATATATATATATATATATATCAACACACAACACAATAAAGGGAAGGGGCAAAAGCCCCAAAGCATAATATGAGCACTTTAAGATCCCGACATAGGCGTAATCAAAACTGGTGTTTATTTCCTTCGGAGGTTTTTCTCGTGTTTCAATGTTTTTGTCGCCTCTTTCAAGGTTTTTTTGGGACGATTTTATTAGAAGTTTTTGTGGCCTTTTGTGGTTTATTTTTGTATCTTTTTTTACATTTTTAACTGGGTTAGGGGGGTTAGTTAATGACCCTTTTTAAACTACAGTAAGTAACATTTATATATAAAAAAAATACTTTTGGTCAATTTTGCACTTTTTAAAATCCATACATACATGTGCTGGGACAATTGGAGAAAAAAGTAACTTTTCATAATGTTATGACGTTTTCATAGACAAAACAAATAAACACAGGAGTAATTTACGGGGGGGATGGGTGTTGAAACCCCCCAAATAATCAAAACTGCACGTTTTCCGACATTTTTACCGTTTTTGTATAGGAGATTTTGTTGCCTTTCTTGATTGTTTTTTAAGTTTTTATCAGTTTTTTTGCCGTTTGTCTTTTTTGATGCTTTTTTGAGGTTTTTGCTGAGTTTTTAGATTTATTTTTGATTTATTTTTGTTGCCATTTTTGTCCCCTTTTTTGAAAACAAAGTTTGGACAATTTTTTGGTAGTGTTTTTTAACATTTGTGTGTGTGTGTCTATATGTGTCTGGTTGTGTGTGGGTGTGTGTGTCCGTTGTGTGACTGTGTGTGTGTGTGTGTGTGTGTGTGTGTGTGTGTGTCTCTATGTGTGTGACTCTGTGGGTATTTCTCTGTGTGTGTGTGTGTGTGTGTGTGTGTGTGTGTGTGTGTGTACCCGTTTTACTATATTCGTGGGGTCCAAAAACCGGGGACTACAGTATACTTGTGGGGTCTGCACAGCCTCGTGGGGACCAAAATGCTGGACCCCACGAGTTTAAAGGGCTGTTTGAGGGTTAAGACTTGGTTTTAGGATTAGGGTTAGAATTAGGTTATGGTTAGGGTGAGGGTAAGGGTTAAGGTTAGGCATTTAGTTGTGATGGTTAAGGTTAGGGTAAGGGTTAAGGTTAGGCATTTAGTTGTGATGGTTAAGGTGAGGGTAAGGGTTAAGGTTAGGCATTTAGTTGTGATGGTTAAGGTTAGGGTAAGGGTTAAGGTTAGACATTTAGTTGTGATGGTTAAGGTTAGGGTAAGGGTTAAGGTTAGGCATTTAGTTGTGATGGTTAAGGTTAGGGTAAGGGTTAAGGTTAGGCATTTAGTTGTGATTGTTAAGGTTAGGGTAAGGGGCTAGGGAATGCATTATGTCAATGACAAGTCCCCACAAAGATAGTAATACAGACGTGTGTGTGTGTGTGTGTGTGTACCCATTTTACTATATTCGTGGGGTCCAAAAACCGGGGACTACAGTATACTTGTGGGGTCTGCACAGACAGGTACTCGTGGGGACCAAAATGCTGGTCCCCACGAGTTTAAAGGGATGTTTGAGGGTTAAGACTTGGTTTTAGGATTAGGGTTAGAATTAGGTTATGGTTAAGGTTAGGGTAAGGGTTAAGGTTAGGCATTTAGTTGTGATGGTTAAGGTTAGGGTAAGGGTTAAGGTTAGGCATTTAGTTGTGATGGTTAAGGTTAGGGTAAGGGGCTAGGGAATGCATTATGTCAATGACAAGTCCCCACAAAGATAGTAATACAGACATATATGTGTGTGTGTGTGTGTGTGTGTGTGTGTGTGTGTGTGTGTGTGTGTGTGTGTGTGTGTGTGTGTGTTTATCAAGTAGTTCTCATGTACAACTTAAAATATACTTTAAACATTATGTGTCAAAGGGCCCACATATCAAGTTAGGTTCACAACACATTTTGGCCCACAAAGTTTTTGACGAAGTTATGGACAACTTTTTTCGTGCGTTTTTGGCACTTTCTTATTTTTTTCCAATCGCTTTTTGCTATGATGGCTAAGGAACTTTTTGGGGGCTCTATGAGGATCAAACTGTAAGACAGAAGATTACACGAGACATGCAGTAATACTTCTTTTTTTTAGAAAAGGCCTGTGGATATAAATGTGTGTTTAGCCTTGATTTTTAAAGCAGAAAAAGGAGGCTCACTATAAGATGAACTGACACGTCTGTGATGTTGCTGTGCAGCCTCCACACCTTCCGGGACCTTCCCAGGTTTCGGGTGCTGGTCTGCGGTGGTGACGGGACGACAGGATGGGTGCTGGGGGTCTTGGAGGCCATCCGGCACAAACTGGTGTGCCGAGAGCCCCCGATCGGCATCGTCCCGCTGGGAACAGGTCGGACAGACACTGTGTGTGTGTTTGATTTAAAGTGGAAACGACTTATAAATATCATTATTAATCAGTGTTATTTATACAGACACACACACACAGATGTACACACAGACACACACAAACACACACACACAGATGTACACACAGACACACACAAACACACACACACATGTACACACAGACACACACAAACACACACACATGTACACACAGACACAAACACACACACACATGTACACACAGACACACACAAACACACACACACATGTACACACAGACACAGAACGCACACACAGAACGCACACACACACACACACAGAATGCGCACACACACACACAGAATGCGCACACACACACACAGAACGCACACACACACACACACACACACACACACACACACACAGAACACACACACACAGAACACACACACACACACACACACACAGAATGCGCACACACACACACACACAGAACACACACCGAACGCACACACACACAGAATATGCGCACACACACAGAACACACACAGAACACACACAGAACACACACAGAACACACACCGAACGCACACACACACAGAACGCACACACACACAGACACACATACAACACAGAACGCACATGTAAAAAAAGATATTAGATTATATATATTTTTCACCTTTCCTTCGTGTGTGTGTGTGTGTGTGTGTGTGTGTGTGTGTTGGGAACAGGTCGGACACACACTGCCTCCCTTTAATTTTTAGTTTAAAGTAGAAACAACTGGTTATAAACATCATTATTAATCATTGTTATAACTATTTTATGGTATGTTCATTATATCGATTTTGATGCTTTCGTTTTATGCCTTTATTGGGTTTTTTTAAGTTTTTTTGAGTGCTTTATCACGTTTCCGTTGCTTATTTCAATGTTGCGTATAGTGACCCTGCAAGATCTCCTTTCTCTGCAAAGTCTTCTAGTCTGTGAGTAAAATCTCAGAGACTTGCTTTTTTATTAATAAGGGAAATAATTCCACTAATGAACCCTGACAAAGCACACCTGTGAAGGTAAAACCATTTCAGGTGACTACCTCATGAAGCTCATTGAGAGAACACCAAGGGTTTGCAGAGTTATCAAAAAAAGCAAAGGGTGGCTACTTTGAAGAATCTAAAATATAAGACATGTTTTCAGTTATTTCACACTTTTTTGTTAAGTACATAATTCCATATGTGTTCATTCATAGTTTTGATGCCTTCAGTGAGAATCTACAATGTAAATAGTCATGAAAATAAAAAGGAAACACATTGAGTGAGAAGGTGGGTCCAAACTTTTGGCCTGTACTGTAACTGTTCTATTATTCACCTTCACCCACTTAGTCATTATATCCACATTACTGATGATTATTTATCTAAAATCTCATTGTGTACATATTTTGTGAAAGCATCGATAGTCAACACTACAATATCGTTGCGGTATCGATATCGACGTATTTGGTCAAAAAATTTCGTGATATTTGATTTTCTCCGTATCGCCCAGCCCTGCCCTACATGTCTGTCTCTGGATGTGAGTCTGACCCTCCTGTACGAACTAACTTGTGTCCCGTCTCGGCAGGTAACGACTTGGCCCGTGTCCTGCGTTGGGGGCCCGGTTACAGCGGCGAGGACCCCCACCACATCCTGGTCTCTGTGGACGAGGCCGACGAGGTTCTGATGGACCGATGGACCATCCTGCTGGACGCGCAGGACCTCTCCGAAGACGGGAAGGACAACGGCTTCCTGGAGCCGCCCAAGGTCTGGTCCAAGCTAAGGTCTCCAGCATTCAGGGTGTTTTCACACCCACAGGCCTAGAGTCCATGGGTGGGGGGGGGGGGCCTAGAGTTCATGGGAGGGGGGTGGGGGGGGATGCAGGGGATGCAGGGGACAAGAGTAGACAGAACCCACTCCCAAAAAGAAGAAGAATTACTGTTCAACAAAACATGTACCAAAAAGCTAGACTAGGCTACTTCTGCAACACTTATTTAGCATTTAAACATTGGAGCTTGTGTGTGTTTGTGTGGGTATGCATGTGTGTGTGTGTGTGTGTCTGTGTATGCGTGCGTGTGTGTTTGCCTGTGTGTTTCTGTGTGTGTGTGTGTGTGTGTGTGTGTGTCTGTGTGTCTGTGTATGCCTGTGTGTGTGTGTGTGTGTGTGCGTGTGTTTCTGTGTGTGTGTACATGTGTCTGTATCTTTGTGTATGCGTTCGTGTGTGTGTGTTTGTCTGTGTGTGTGTGTGTCTGTGTATGTGTGCGTGTGTGTGTGTGTGTTTGCCTGTGTGTTTCTGTGTGTGTGTGTGTGTGTGTGTATGCCTGTGTGTGTGTGTGTGTGTGTGTGTGTGTGTGTGTGTGCGTGTGTTTCTGTGTGTGTGTACATTTGTCTGTATCTGTGTGTGTGTGTTTGTCTGTGTATGTGTGCGTGTGTGTGTGTCTGTGTATGCGTGCGTGTGTGTTTGCCTGTGTGTTTCTGTGTCTGTGTGTGTGTATGCCTGCATGTGTGTGTGTGTGTTTCTGTGTGTGTGTACATGTGTCTGTATGTTTGTGCGTGCGTGCGTCAGATGCTTGTTGGGTGACCATACAGATGTTTTTTTTATGTTTTATGCACACAGACACACACAGATTGATGTGTATCTGTGTGCGTGCGTGTCTGTATGTTTGTGCGTGCGTGTGTGTGTATGTTTGCCTGTGTGTTTCTGTGTGTGTATGTGTGTGTGTATGTGTCTGTGTGTGTGTGTGTGTGTGTGTGTGTGTGTGTGTGTGTGTGTTTGTTTGCTTGTGTGTGTGTGTGTGTGTGTGTGGGGGGGGTTCTGTGTGTGTGTGTGTGTGTGTGTGTGTACATGTCTTTATGTTTGTGTGTGTGTGTGTGTGTGTGTGTGTGGGTGTGTGTGTGTGTGTGGGTTTCTGTGTGTGTGTGTGTGTGTGTGTGTACATGTCTTTATGTTTGCCTGTGTGTGTGTGTGTGTGTGTGTGTGTGTGTGTGTGTGTCTGTGTGTGTATGTGTATCTGTGTGCGTGCGTGCGTCAGATGCTCGTTGGGTGACCATACAGATGTTTTTTCTGAAAGATTATTATTATAAATACTAGTTTAATCACTTTATAATGTACTAATAAGCATTTAAAAACTGTAATGTGAGAACTATTAGCAGCAACGCTATCTTTAAATAGACCGGCTCTGTTATGAGCTCTATTGTGGGACATTTCAAGCGCTCTTGGGGGCCCTCTGGTAGCCCCGGTGCCCCTAGGCAGCTGTTTAGTTCGCTTATGGGTCGGGCCGGCTCTGGGCGCCTATTCCTGTAACGGTAAATGAACCTGGTTGGGGTCTCGGGGTCTTTGTGTCTCAGATTGTCCCTGTAACAGTAAATGAACCTGGTTGGGGTCTCGGGGTCTTTGTGTCTCAGATTGTCCCTGTAACAGCAAATGAACCTGGTTGGGGTCTCGGGGTCTTTGTGTCTCAGATTGTCCCTGTAACAGTAAATGAACCTGGTTGGGGTCTCGGGGTCTTTGTGTCTCAGATTGTCCCTGTAACAGTAAATGAACCTGGTTGGGGTCTCGGGGTCTTTGTGTCTCAGATTGTAACAGCAAATGAACCTGGTTGGGGTCTCGGGGTCTTTGTGTCTCAGATTGTCCCTGTAACAGCAAATGAACCTGGTTGGGGTCTCGGGGTCTTTGTGTCTCAGATTGTCCCTGTAACAGCAAATGAACCTGGTTGGGGTCTCGGGGTCTTTGTGTCTCAGATTGTCCCTGTAACAGTAAATGAACCTGGTTGGGGTCTCGGGGTCTTTGTGTCTCAGATTGTCCCTGTAACAGTAAATGAACCTGGTTGGGGTCTCGGGGTCTTTGTGTCTCAGATTGTAACACAAATGAACCTGGTTGGGGTCTCGGGGTCTTTGTGTCTCAGATTGTCCCTGTAACAGCAAATGAACCTGGTTGGGGTCTCGGGGTCTTTGTGTCTCAGATTGTCCCTGTAACAGTAAATGAACCTGGTTGGGGTCTCGGGTCTCTTTGTGTCTCAGATTGTCCCTGTAACAGTAAATGAACCTGGTTGGGGTCTCGGGGTCTTTGTGTCTCAGATTGTCCCTGTAACAGTAAATGAACCTGGTTGGGGTCTTTGTGTCTCAGATTGTCCCTGTAACAGTAAATGAACCTGGTTGGGGTCTCGGGGTCTTTGTGTCTCAGATTGTCCCTGTAACAGTAAATGTACCTGGTTGGGGTCTCGGGTCTTTGTGTCTCAGATTGTCCCTGTAACAGTAAATGAACCTGGTTGGGGTCTCGGGGTCTTTGTGTCTCAGATTGTCCCTGTAACAGCAAATGAACCTGGTTGGGGTCTCGGGTCTTTTTGTGTCTCAGATTGTCCCTGTAACAGTAAATGAACCTGGTTGGGGTCTCGGGGTCTTTGTGTCTCAGATTGTCCCTGTAACAGCAAATGAACCTGGTTGGGGTCTCGGGGTCTTTGTGTCTCAGATTGTCCCTGTAACAGTAAATGAACCTGGTTGGGGTCTCGGGGTCTTTGTGTCTCAGATTGTCCCTGTAACAGTAAATGAACCTGGTTGGGGTCTCGGGGTCTTTGTGTCTCAGATTGTCCCTGTAACAGTAAATGAACCTGGTTGGGGTCTCGGGGTCTTTGTGTCTCAGATTGTCCCTGTAACAGTAAATGAACCTGGTTGGGGTCTCGGGGTCTTTGTGTCTCAGATTGTCCCTGTAACAGTAAATGAACCTGGTTGGGGTCTCGGGGTCTTTGTGTCTCAGATTGTCCCTGTAACAGTAAATGAACCTGGTTGGGGTCTCGGGTCTTTGTGTCTCAGATTGTCCCTGTAACAGTAAATGAACCTGGTTGGGGTCTCGGGGTCTTTGTGTCTCAGATTGTCCCTGTAACAGTAAATGAACCTGGTTGGGGTCTCGGGGTCTTTGTGTCTCAGATTGTCCCTGTAACAGTAAATGAACCTGGTTGGGGTCTCGGGGTCTTTGTGTCTCAGATTGTCCCTGTAACAGTAAATGAACCTGGTTGGGGTCTCGGGGTCTTTGTGTCTCAGATTGTCCCTGTAACAGTAAATGAACCTGGTTGGGGTCTCGGGTCTTTGTGTCTCAGATTGTCCCTGTAACAGTAAATGAACCTGGTTGGGGTCTCGGGGTCTTTGTGTCTCAGATTGTCCATGTAACAGTAAATGAACCTGGTTGGGGTCTCGGGGTCTTTGTGTCTCAGATTGTCCCTGTAACAGTAAATGAACCTGGTTGGGGTCTCGGGGTCTTTGTGTCTCAGATTGTCCCTGTAACAGTAAATGAACCTGGTTGGGGTCTCGGGGTCTTTGTGTCTCAGATTGTCCCTGTAACAGTAAATGAACCTGGTTGGGGTCTCGGGGTCTTTGTGTCTCAGATTGTCCCTGTAACAGTAAATGAACCTGGTTGGGGTCTCGGGGTCTTTGTGTCTCAGATTGTCCCTGTAACAGTAAATGAACCTGGTTGGGGTCTCGGGTCTTTGTGTCTCAGATTGTCCCTGTAACAGTAAATGAACCTGGTTGGGGTCTCGGGTCTTTGTGTCTCAGATTGTCCCTGTAACAGTAAATGAACCTGGTTGGGGTCTCGGGGTCTTTGTGTCTCAGATTGTCCCTGTAACAGTAAATGAACCTGGTTGGGGTCTCGGGTCTTTGTGTCTCAGATTGTCCCTGTAACAGTAAATGAACCTGGTTGGGGTCTCGGGTCTTTGTGTCTCAGATTGTCCCTGTAACAGTAAATGAACCTGGTTGGGGTCTCGGGGTCTTTGTGTCTCAGATTGTCCCTGTAACAGTAAATGAACCTGGTTGGGGTCTCGGGGTCTTTGTGTCTCAGATTGTCCCTGTAACAGTAAATGAACCTGGTTGGGGTCTCGGGGTCTTTGTGTCTCAGATTGTCCCTGTAACAGTAAATGAACCTGGTTGGGGTCTCGGGGTCTTTGTGTCTCAGATTGTCCCTGTAACAGTAAATGAACCTGGTTGGGGTCTCGGGGTCTTTGTGTCTCAGATTGTCCCTGTAACAGCAAATGAACCTGGTTGGGGTCTCGGGGTCTTTGTGTCTCAGATTGTCCCTGTAACAGTAAATGAACCTGGTTGGGGTCTCGGGGTCTTTGTGTCTCAGATTGTCCCTGTAACAGTAAATGAACCTGGTTGGGGTCTCGGGGTCTTTGTGTCTCAGATTGTCCCTGTAACAGTAAATGAACCTGGTTGGGGTCTCGGGGTCTTTGTGTCTCAGATTGTCCCTGTAACAGTAAATG
>NC_041340.1:1877477-1909977 GCF_004354835.1 Perca flavescens | reverse complement strand
ACTACGCTACAATACTGGCGGCTTTATTCGACAGAGAGTTGATGTGGAGGGCATCTGGCTCGTAGGCTCTCCGTTTGTAACAGAGCATATATATTATTTAGTTATATGAGTGTATACCTGTAGTCGGGGCGCGATTTGTGAAGAATGCACAGGGGGGGGGGATGTTTTTTTGATCATGTACAACAAAACCAAACATGCCAGATTCAAATCCCCCTTCCAATACCACCGTGGATTAACAGTAGTACCACTCGGCCACTTCAATATCCAAAGGAAAATAATCTCATATAATAGAGCACAATGTGTTGTCAACATATAACACAGTGCGTTCAAGCCACGTAGCGGAGTTCACTTCACGGTGAAAACAAAACCCTTTCACCCAGGAAACGCTCGTTCATTCCTCGGGAATGTTTTAATCCAAATCACCATCATTTTCCTAAACTTAACAAGTCTTTTTGGTGTCTTAACTTAAATGTCAGCGCCACGTGACGCTCACTTTTTCTGGCTAAACTCCACCACCATGGCACCTGAAAGTAGCGTCATCTGGCGGTGCCTGTAGCCGGCTCACAGTCACCTATTGGCGGCTAAACTCTGCAACTCTGCTTGGATTTTATCTTTCTATGGCACCATGTGTTCACGTTACTGCGCTTTACTTAGTTTAAAATACTAATTTAGGTATATAATGGTCTATTGGTGAAGTAGCTAGTGGTGCACGATATATTGGCCACCGATATAATATCGGCCGATATGGTCATTTTTTATGACATATCGGTTCGATGTCAAATTATATATAATTATATAAATATAATTTTTTTTCTTTTGAAAATCTGGTGACGGTCATATTTTGCACACAAAGGTGCCCAATATCAGTCATTTTGGAAAATAAATCACAAAAGTAAAAAAAAAAAAAAAAGTGTTTTGGAAAATAGTTCTTTATTTGATTATCATAAAAATGTGTTTTCTATACAGTAGATATCGGTATCGGCCATAACAGCAATTTTAATATCGGTTGTAGGCTATCGGCCACAATTCTCACATCGGTGCATCACTAGAAGTAGCATTGGTCATTTTGACTACCCTGCCTGTAGTTTATCTGTTCTGTGTTTCTCGCAAAGGGGGGGTAAGCTTCACTTCAGAACTCAAACCTCCGATGGCGCCATTTTGATGCTACAAAGAGATCACCTCCCGTTAGCATCCCATTGACTCCCATTCATTTTTACGTCATTTGACAGCGAATAACTTTACATCTGAAGCGTTTAAAGACTCTATTTGTTCGTTGTTTATTTCTAAAGAAACACGACAATGTATAAAAGGCTCCATTACCTTGTAGCTCACGTTATGGCTCCGTAGCAGAACGCTTTTATAAAAATAGGCTAACGATTGGGTCATAACCACGAGACTTACTGTCACACAGTAGAGGAATTACCGTATAGTACAGGAGAAGCTCACAGGCAGTTTGGACTTCCATTATCTGTTTAGGTTTAATTACTAATGTTAACTAGCATGTTAGTGATCAGTAATTACTAATGTTAACTAGCATGTTAGTGATCAGTAATTAGCCTGTGTCTATGTTATCTCCTTACATATACCTACACTCTCCGTCTCTGTGAGATTGGGAATGATTGAGATTTCTCTCTCACAGCTACCAGAAGACTTCACACTTTCAGACAGGTTGCTCATGTCACATCTACGTTGTCTCTGTCAGTTGGAGGCTGCTCAGTAACGGAAAAGTGCTTCTAATATATCCTTCACTGGTCTCCGTCCAGAGCAACGGGGTCTGTTGGTCCATTCTTATATACTGTCTATGGTTTCCCTGCTGTGTCTGTAGGTCAGGATGCTGAGGAAGTCCAAGCAGAAGCAGAAAAAGTCTGCTGCTGGCTCTAAGGACGGACGTTCAGAGAGTCCTTCCCCCAGAGGTGGAGGACACTGACCGACCTGCCAGCGTTCCTGCCTTTAACCTGCTCCCCCGCGGCAACTCGGCGGCCACTTTGGTGCCAGCGGCCGGCTGACGGGCGGCAGAACGACTGGGAGACTGGGAGGTTTTAACGTTTACAGCCGGCACACCGGGTGGGAGGAAGACCTGCATCGCCTCACGTTTGGTCCAGTTGGAATCACATTTCCATCCTGCTGACCGAGCACTTATCACTTACAGAGTTCACACGGTTAATGTTCAGCAACTAAAACGTACTTTTTTGTACTTAAAACGCAAGAACATTAAATAATTCATAGATTTAAAATAGGAGTTTATTTGTTTAGGTTTAAAAAGTAGACAATTTCTCAGTGTGGATAAGCTTCGGAGTTGAACAAAACACAACAAGTTTTTAACAGAAGTTGGTAAATTTCTGTGCAGATGTGACTGTATATGTATAGTAAGTAGCAGTAGACTCAGTCCAGTGTCAGTTGATTTATTGTAATAACTTTAGTAGAAAATAATGTGCAGCTATCAAGTGATTATGACCTCAGTGTTGGTCGCATTGTTAGAAAATATAAAGAAAATGAATACTGAAGCGCTCCTGACAGGCAGTCTCTTTAACCCTCGTGTTGTCTCCCCATCAAACATGAAGAAAAACACTTTTGTTGTCCCTATCTCAAAGTTTTAGTCGCTTTTTAAAGTTTTTTGTTTATAATGTTTTTGTCACTTTCTTCAACATTTTTGTCACTTTTTCTTACGTTTTTGTCACTTTTTCAATGTTTTTGGTGCTTTTTCCGATGTTTTTGTGGCTTTTTTTCATCTTTTTTCGTTGCTTTTCCTAAAGTTTTTATTTTTTATTTTATTTTTTTTAACATTTCCCAGGCTTATTTTGACATCCCATACTTTGATATAATTGTATTTCTTTTAAACGGGGTCAAATTAGACCAGAAGACAACATGAGGGTTGAGAAGCTGTAACCACGTAATATGTTTATCGAAACCACAAATCTCCTGGGAGGCTAAACTGGCTTTAACTGTCTTTTCTTTTGGGTGAAATCCTTCAGTAACGTCGGTTTCAGACAACATTCACGTTGACGTGAAGCTCTCCAAAGCTAACGAGCGCACAGAATCAAACGAGGGTGCTCTGAAACCACCGTGCAGCGTTGGTGTGTAACTGGAAATTTCACAGGAGTAGATAGAAGTCAGAGAAGTCTGCACTGTGGCAACAAGTGTTAACCTGAAGATAAACTGTAAAGCCTGAAGCTCAGTTTGTATTTCAGCAAATGAGCAACAACACCAACTGCAAAATATATGTTAGTCAGTTAATTTTTGCCATAAATTATCATCTCTTTATGACAATAACTTTGCTGTTTGCTGTTTACATGACCTGTATCAAACTCAGAATACTGTCATATTTGGAATAATAGTGAAATAATAATGTGCATATATTATTCTCAGGCTACATCTCCACCGCGACGTTTTGGTTTTTAAGTATTTGAGTTTTGAGCCAAAAGTGATCTCTGTTTAACAAGTGTTTTTATCCCTAAACCCAACTGTCCCGTTCTTCTTTATCTAAACCCAACCGTCCCATTCTTGTCCAGCGTGTCACATAAACGTACCTTTTATAAGCCCACCCACCATCTTTTCCTAAACCTAACTGCGTGACACCAATAGTCCCGACCCAGCGCGTTTAGATAAAGCGAGTTTAGATCTGAGGTTAAAGGAGACTTTTAGCGTCAATAACAAACGCCAAAGGCACCTGACCAAGCATCCATATTTTACGTGATGGGACTGAGATGTGTTGGACTTGCTTGACTAATAGCAGAGACTTGACTCGACTTGCTTGCTTGCGACTTGAAGGTTAAGACTTGAGACTCTCTTGTGAATTGCACACGTGTGACTTAGTGCCATCTCTGCAGTGTGCCACTGAAATGGAGTCCGTAGGTTACAGAAACTAAAAGCTTGAAAACTAGCTTGGTAGTTTGGCGTGCTGGTTGCAAAGCTAGCTTGCCAAAAACTGGGGAAAAAAATCAAGGGTATAAACTCTGCTCAGATGTGGGAACAAAATGTGGCTCTGTGATCACAGGTAGCACCCGACATTAGCTAGAAAACTAGCGACATTACTAGCTAAACTAAGCCTCTGCTGCCACCATCTTGGGACAGAGTTCTGGCAATTGGCGGGAGTGTGCCTATGGTCCCACAGCCCTATGTTCCCACAGTTCCCACATTTCTAAGAATATATATATATATATATATATATATATATATATATATATATATATATATATATATATATATATATATATATATATTAGTAATTTGAGGCAACAAATTAAGTAATTGTCAAACCTTTTTATGCCATTAATTACTTAATATGATGAAAACAACCTTGCCTAGTGCACAATAACTATCATATTTGTGTAATATAATGTAGCCTTTTGTACAACATCTCATCTGTAATTCTAAAACACCAACGCTGTTATTGGTCGACAGCAAAACATTACAGATTGCATGAGTTTATTTCGAAGATGAGCCTCAGCTGCCAGTTTATACACAGACAGCCTCTGACAGAAAGACAGAGGAGGATTTTAACATAAGAGCAACTTCGTCCACATTCCCAGAGACGCAGAGCGTAAAGAAACACAGATTTTAAAGGAACAGTTTCTGGACTAGACGAGGAATCTTTTATAAATGCTGAAGGTCTGCACTTTGGTTGTAATATTCTTATCTGAGATCTGCATTAACCGATTTAGTTTTTATGTCTTTTGGTGCTAGAATATGTCATAGTTCTGTGTTGGAGTTGAGATTAAAGGATCCTGTTTTTATTCAAATCCTCAAACCGAACTTCATTCAAAATGTAGCTGATTTAAGGCAATTTATTAAAAAGGATGAATGCAAGAACTGAACAACTACTTCACCGGTAGTCTCTTCCAGAAGAGCCTACCGGTAAAGTAGTGAAGAAGGAGCAAGAAGCGAGAGAACAGAAGAAGAGATCAACGAAATGGCAGAGTTTGAGGTTAGCTTCGAACGCAACGATGAGTGGCTCAATTTCGAAGGTTGCCCGTACCTATTCGAGCCTGACTACACAGACGAGGAGCTACAACTAATGGAGGAGAATCAGAGAGCTAGCTAGCTAGAAGCGCTAGCAGCAGATAGTAGAAGCCATCAGGCAAGTGCTATTTAAATAAACTCCTGGTGGTACTTATAAACTTTCTAATGCCTCGTTTTATGAGTAAAGAACATATTTGTAATAGTGTAGAAGTTTGGTACCATTCCGGGCATTATTTGTGGGGTAATTTACGAGATACACAGTTGGTTCCATTAGCGCTTGCACTAAGCTATTCAGCTGATAGCGCTAACTCGCCCAATGTTCAACCAAAGGGAAAAAAGCTTCTGGGGGGGTTGTTTGGCTCGAGGTCATGGTGCAAAGGACCCTGGGGTGAAATTACTCCGAAACCATCCCTTTTAAGGAGAAATCACAAGACTTTCACCCAGAAAACAGGTGTTCATGAGTGTTTTTGGTGTCTTTTGTCGGCTAAACTCAACTATAATGGCATCTGAAAGGATGTCCCCTCACAGTGCTCTGTACCCAGCTCACAGTCTCCTTTTCTCGGCTGAATTTGAGTGTAAAGACAGCTAAACTAAACTGTCATGTGATATTATGAATGAATTTTGTAGGATATCATACAAATTGTTCTGCAAGTTTTCGTACGATAACATAGGAACCGGTTCATGAGGGTTTCTGGCTTTGAATAAACACAGATCCAGACCTGAAACATTGGGTGGCATTGCAACTGTTGACTCGTTGTCAGAAGTCAGAGGAGTTTCCCTACAGTTGACACTGTGTGTACTGACATGTAGTCGTGAGTAGTTTAAACTGTACACATAGGAGATACAGTCACAGTGTTTTATCACATGCATGAAGTGTATTTCTGAGTGTTGTGTATTTACAGCAGCGTTTTATCTCCTCTTCGTTCACACTGATGAGTCAGTGTGGCGCTGTCAAAGAACCACAGCTTTTGGTTTTACATGTTTTAGACACATTACTGAAAATACTTTATGTTCCTGCTCATCATTTTACAAATTATTCTACATTTTTTACAAATTATATTTCTTCTAGGGAGTCTTTGGTTACACTTTATTCCAATTAAAGTGAACTTGCTGCAGAAAGACATTTCGGGACGTTAACATTTTCAGTTTCAAAATCTCTTAATGAAGTTAAGAAGCTTCAACATCTAAATTACTCTTCCAGCCAGTCCTCCAATGGGTGTGTGTGTGTGTGTGTGTGTGTGTGTGTGTGTGTGTGTGTGTGTGTGTGTGTGTGTGTGTGTGTGTGTGTGTGTGTGTGTGTGTGTGTGTCTGTGTGTGTGTGTGTGTGCGCGCATCACGGAGGTAAAACGTTGAGTTATTTATTTTACCTCATACGTGAGAATCTGCGGAACATTTTTAATTCAACCTGTGGTCACTTAAATTAAGATTTATTTCCACCTGAGGTCGCTTCATAAATAAAATATCAGGTAAATTCACATTTGTGAAATTCGTCTCAGAATTAGTAGCCTTAGTGTGTGTGTGTGTGTGTGTGTGTGTGTGTGTGTGTGTGTGTGTGTGTGTGTGTGTGTGTGTGTGTGTGTGTGTGTGTGTGTGTGTGTGTGTGTGGAGGACTGGTTGAGTTCAAAGTTTGGACAAAACATCCGATACAGCAGAATCTCAGATTTAACAGCTTTTAATTTGTCCTTGTGCACCCGAAACAGTAAACTTCAGTAAATCCTAAATGTATTTTTCTCTCTCAGTGTTTCTCGACATCGATGCCATGAACCACTTCTCATTTGTTGTCGGCAGGCCCGGTCCGCGGCATAGGCAGTATAGGCGGATTCTAGGGGGGGCACTGGCGGTCCAAATGAGTAAAGAATACTCAACGATAATAGGAAAAAATTATAAAAAAAAAGGTCAGAAAAATCGTCAAAGAAGTGTCAAATGACTGGGGAAAAATGTATGGTTTCATGTTGTAGTTGTTTTACGTTGAATTTATATAGCGCTTTTCAAAGACTCAAAGTCGCTTTACAGGGAAGGTAGATTACAAAAACAGAATAAAAACAAAACCAGATTCAGGCACAGATGAAAAGGGGACGGGTGAAGAGATGGGTCTTGAGGCGAGACCTGAAGATGGTGAGAGGGACTCAGAGGTGAAGAGATGGGTCTTGAGGCGAGACTGGAAGATGGTGAGAGGGACTCAGAGGTGAAGAGATGGGTCTTGAGGCGAGACTGGAAGATGGTGAGAGGGACTCAGAGGTGAAGAGATGGGTCTTGAGGCGAGACTGGAAGATGGTGAGAGGGACTCAGAGGTGAAGAGATGGGTCTTGAGGCGAGACTGGAAGATGGTGAGAGGGACTCAGAGGTGAAGAGATGGGTCTTGAGGCGAGACTGGAAGATGGTGAGAGGGACTCAGAGGTGAAGAGATGGGTCTTGAGGCGAGACTGGAAGATGGTGAGAGGGACTCAGAGGTGAAGAGATGGGTCTTGAGGCGAGACCTGAAGATGGTGAGAGGGACTCAGAGGTGAAGAGATGGGTCTTGAGGCGAGACTGGAAGATGGTGAGAGGGACTCAGAGGTGAAGAGATGGGTCTTGAGGCGAGACTGGAAGATGGTGAGAGGGACTCAGAGGTGAAGAGATGGGTCTTGAGGCGAGACCTGAAGATGGTGAGAGGGACTCAGAGGTGAAGAGATGGGTCTTGAGGCGAGACTGGAAGATGGTGAGAGGGACTCAGAGGTGAAGAGATGGGTCTTGAGGCGAGACCTGAAGATGGTGAGAGGGACTCAGAGGTGAAGAGATGGGTCTTGAGGCGAGACTGGAAGATGGTGAGAGGGACTCAGAGGTGAAGAGATGGGTCTTGAGGCGAGACTGGAAGATGGTGAGAGGGACTCAGAGGTGAAGAGATGGGTCTTGAGGCGAGACCTGAAGATGGTGAGAGGGACTCAGAGGTGAAGAGATGGGTCTTGAGGCGAGACTGGAAGATGGTGAGAGGGACTCAGAGGCGCAGATCTCTTGGGGGAGCGAGTTCCAGAGCCTGGGAGCTGCCCTGGAGAATGCTCTGTCCCCAAAACTGCAGAGGTTGGACTTTTGGATGCAGAGGAGACCAGCTGAGGGGATACAGGGGATTGAGATTGGTAGGTGATGTTGATTTTTGTCAGTGAAAAAGTGGAAGAATGAGTTGCCGAGATCCGGAGTATAGAGGTAGGGAGGGTGTTGGTCCGAGGCTTGATGAGGTTGTTCATTGTGGAGAAGAGGGAGAGTGAGGATGGTGGAGAGGTAGGCCCATTTGGCAGCAATGAGGGCATCTTTGTAGGCAGTGAGATGGAGTTTATAGGCTTCATGATGGACTGTGAGGGATGATTTCTTATTGAAGTATAAATCAACCATAATAAAATACCCGAGCAAAGCCTTTATTACAGGCTAAAAATTTTATATTTGCAATAATAACCTTAAAATGATTTTTAAATCAAATAAAGTAGAACAGCCAAGTGTTAGAAATATTGATTAATTTTCTTTATTTGCACTGGCCTGACCCAATCAAATCCAGTTATCGTGTGTGTGTGTGTGTGTGTGTGTGTGTGTGTGTGTGTGTGTGTGTGTGTGTGTGTGTGTGTGTGTGTGTGTGTGTGTGTGTGTGTGTGTGTGCGTGTGTGTGTGTGTGTGTGCGTGTGTGCGTGCGCAGCAGTTTGTCTGTAACTAATTAATTAATATTAAGCAAAATAGTAATAATAACAATAATGACAATACAATATCAAATATCAATAATAAAAATACCATAAATATACAAATCATAACTCTAAGAATGAATTAATTATTTAAGTGTAAGATCAACAGATAAGTCTTGAGACCCCTCTTGAAGGATCCAAAACTATCACATGAACGCTGAAGGCAACTCATATCGTAGCATATTTTAAGAGGTCTGTCTGCAGGGAATGTGTCCGACCAATCACAGTGGGTGTGTGGCCGCCTGGGCCAAAAATGCCAAGGCCGATTTCTTTTGTCCCAGTCCAGCCCTGACTCTGCCCATATGTCAAGTCAAAGTCAAGAAAAATGACAAAACGGTGTTAAAAACTACGAAATAGTTGTCAAACATTAAGAGAGAAAAAACGCCCCCAAAAAAAAGTACAGTACAGGCCAAAAGTTTGGACACACCTTCTCATTCAATGTGTTTCCTTTTTATTTTCATGACTATTTACATTGTAGATTCTCACTGAAGGCATCAAAACTATGAATGAACACATATGGAATTATGTACTTAACAAAAAAGTGTGAAATAACTGAAAACATGTCTTATATTTTAGATTCTTCAAAGTAGCCACCCTTTGTTTTTTTTGATAACTCTGCAAACCCTTGGTGTTCTCTCAATGAGCTTCATGAGGTAGTCACCTGAAATGGTTTTACCTTCACAGGTGTGCTTTGTCAGGGTTAATTAGTGGAATTTGTTCCCTTATTAATAAAAAAAGCAAAGGGTGGCTACTTTTGATAGATAGTCATGAAAATAAAAAGGAAACTCATTGAATGAGAAGGTGTGTCCAAACTTTTGGCCTGTACCGTAAACGGAGACAAAAATGACAAATGTGGGAAATAAATGAAAAAATCTGAAACTTGCCTATATGGCATACCTGCCAACACTCACGTTTTTCCCGGGTTTCTCCCGGTTTTTTTTGCCCTATGTTTAGAGATGTGCTTCAACGTGCCTCGTAGCGTCAGACTCACCTGTCGTTGTTAAGCCCCGCCCCTCTGCCGGCCGGCCAGTATCAGTACCTGATCTGTGCAGCACATGCGCAAAATGTTCTAGTGGAGGTCTTGGTCTAGTGGAGGTCTTGGTCTAGTGGAGGTCCTGGTCTAGTGGAGGTCTTGGTCTAGTGGAGATCTTGCTCTAGTGGAGGTCTTGGTCTAGTGGAGGTCTTGGTCTAGTGGAGGTCCTGGTCTAGTGGAGGTCTTGGTCTAGTGGAGGTCCTGGTCTAGTGGAGGTCCTGGTCTAGTGGAGGTCTTGGTCTATTGGAGGTCTTGGTCTAGTGGAGGTCCTGGTCTAGTGGAGGTCTGCCGTGAGCCTCCACAGGCAAGCTAACGTTAGTTTAGCTAATTTGGCTAACCGCTAGGTGATTGTAGCGGTCTGCCGTTAGCCTCCACAGGCAAGCTAACGTTAGTTTAGCTAACAGCTAATTTGGCTAACCGCTAGGTGATTGTAGCGGTCTGCCGTTAGCCTCCACAGGCAAGCTAACGTTAGTTTAGCTAATTTGGCTAACCGCTAGGTGATTGTAGCGGTCTGCCGTTAGCCTCCACAGGCAAGCTAATGTTAGTTTAGCTAACAGCTAATTCGGCTAACCGCTAGGTGATTGTAGTGGTCTGCCGTTAGCCTCCACAGGCAAGGTAACGTTAGTTTAGCTAATTTGGCTAACCGCTAGGTGATTGTAGCGGTCTGCCGTGAGCCTCCACAGGCAAGCTAATGTTAGTTTAGCTAACAGCTAATTTGGCTAACCGCTAGGTGATTGTAGCGGTCTGCCGTTAGCCTCCACAGGCAAGCTAACGTTAGTTTAGCTAACATTTAATTGGGTTAACCGCTAGCTGAAACAGCATGTAAACTTTAAAAGACCCTCAAAATAAAACTTGAAAATAAACGTTGACATATATAACAGCTGTTACGTCAGTTCTACTTTACTACTTGTGCTCATTTAAAATACAATCACTCAACACTGGTCTTTATTGTTGTTACTGTAAAGTCTTGTAGTCTGTTTCTCCCATTAAGTTTGACTTAACGTTATTTTAGACTGAATCTAGCAGCTAGCGGTTAGCAGAATTAGCTGTTACCCAAACTAACGTTAGCTTCCCGGTGGAGGCTAGCCATAGGCTAACGTGGAACAGATCGGGCAGTGTGGTAAAACGGTAATATCTTGATCATGTGCAGAACGGATCGTGCAGGCAGCCAGGTCCAGGTATGCGTAGTGCCTCATCCTCAGTGCTCTGATGTTCAACATGTCACCACGTGTTTCGTGTGTGTGTGTGTGTGTGTGTGTGTGTGTGTGTGTGTGTGTGTGTGTGTGTGTGTGTGTGTGTGTGTGTGTGTGTGTGTGTGTGCTATAACGTGCCTCCAGGTGGCGTCTAGATCTTTCTTTTGCTGTAACTTTTATTACCTGAGGTTTTATTGAATAGATATGTTGTATATTTTTGCAGACCAAAGCTGTTTTTGTTTAGTTTGAACTGTAAAGTTTTGACTGTAAATTGCACTAATTGTTTCACAGATGCTCTTAGATGTGACGTTCAGGTTACATTATGAATGTTGTAACAACTAAAGCTGAATATATATATATAGTATATATACATATGTTTAAATGACTGATTCTTAAATGTGTTTAATCTGAATAAACTAAAGATCATCTAAGAACTTAACACATCATGGTTTCTGTCAAATTTCTCTATAAGATGGGGATTTATCTTTAAAGGAACATGCAGACTTATTGTGAATTTATCTTATTCACTGTAACCCCCAGAGTTAGACAAGTCCATACATACCCTTCTCATCTCCGTGCGTGTTGTAACTCTGTCTGATGGCTCCAGCATTAGCTTAGCCTAGCGCAGATCCTGCAGGTGACTGGTTCCAACTAGCCTACTGCTCCGAATTGTGACAAAAGTAACAAAATAACTCCAACATGTTCCTATTTCCATGTTGTGATTTGTAGAGTCACAGCGTGTACAAAAAACAACGTAAATGAGACACAGACACTTTTCCCGAGGGGTCCAAGATGGCTTCCTGCTAACTTTACTTTTCACAAGCTCTGCTGACAAACTTTAAGAACAGCATAAATATTCTTTGAAGTTATTTTTTTTAGCTAAATCACCCACATCTATCTTTCTGCTGTCTTTGAGATCCAAAATATGAAGTCAACAGCTGACAAAAAGAGAGATTTGTCGCGTGTTTCGCGGCAATCTGACAAGATGGACTTTCACAACTATGTAGCTGTGGAAGAAACTCTGCCTGGGGCCAGTACAACTCCACTTCCAGATAGCCCAGCTAAACCTCCACTCAAGAAAGGCAAGGCAGAGGACGATATATATCCTCTGTTGTTTCAACGCTCTCTCATCTGATTAATACTCGCTCTGACACCATAGAGAGAATGGTGAGTGAAAATGCCCTAAAAATTGAAGGTTTTAAAAAAAAAAAAACAACTGTGGATTTCGTATGTGCTGAACTAAACGATGACGTTGAGAAAAGATTAAGCACTGAAGAGAAGAAGATGGGATTCTGTGAACAACGTCTCACGGACTTGGAAAGATACTCCCGTCGCTGGAGCTTACGTTTGCTCGGTGTCACCAAGAAAGAAAGAGAGGATGTATCTGTGAAGCCACTTTACCTGAGGGAGGAAAAAGAAGCCTAGCAGACAAAATCGACACAGTTCACCGCGTTGGAAAGAAGCTCCAGAATAGTCCACGACCGCGGCCAATCATTATTCAATTTTCCTCGCGAGTTACGAGAGACTGAGGGCCTGATTTGCTAACACTAGCGCAGTTTGCGCTGCGTCTGTTTATGCGAGTTCGGTAATAGCGCACGCTATGCTTCCACATGTTGCGTAGTATTTATCAACCCTGACACCCATCAGCCAATCAGCGTCTTTCTCCGCCCACTATACCGTAAATTGCGCTTTAGCGAAGCGGTACTTGGGCTACGATATGGCTGAGTGCAGACTGAGATATTCCCACTGCTGATGCTAGGACTGTTTGAAATGATCCTGATGCAGATATATTTGTAATGTAGCGAGGAGTTTATCAACTGCTGGAATGGGATGTGAACGCTGAGTCGGAGATTCAATGTCATCTTTGATTTCTTCCAGTAGCTCTAATATTGCACGGCTGCTCGATCTGTAATGCTAAATGATGTTGTGTTCACTGACAAAGTGTGATTCTCGTGTTAAACACATGTTCAGCCTCGCCCATGTCTTCGTCTTGCTCAGATTACTGTTGCCATTTCATCCGGGGGCATAAAGGTCAACGAGGAAACTCGACTGCGGCTGGTTCAGACTTGCTTTTAAGAGGCGGAGAATTTCCCCCGCAGAATAGAGATGCGCTCTTACTGACTGTCTTTGTAAATAACACGGAATATATAATATATATATATATATATATATATATATATATATATATATATATATATATATATATATATATAATTAGGTGTACTTTGCGCTTATCCTCCCACCTTTTTGGGTGGATCTCCCACTTTCCCCACGACCCTCCCACGAACGCATATTGTAAGCGTAACTCGTCTCTTCTCGCTCATGTGGCAGACAATCTGAGATTTGACCCAAGTGCCCCCTGTTGGTAAATAGCCCGCATCGGTTACGTCCGTCTTTGCGACCAATTAGCGCCTGGAAACAGGCACAAACGGCTCGATAAATCTAGCCCTGAGTGTGGAAAGAAGCAAGGACGTCGGAGCTTCTTCGTGCCAATCAACTTCGCTTCTCTGAGGATCTCATCGCGGCTGATCGGGAGAGAAGACAGCTGCTCTGGCTCGAAAGGATGGAAAGAAAGCTCACTTCGTTGCAGGTCATGCCTTTTTTGATGGGTCTGAAATGTATCCACCTTAAGCATGGTAACCAGTTTTATTTTAGTGGGTGTATTATTACTTACTTTTAAGAAAGCTCACTAATTTGACCGAAGTTTGGCTCAAGCCAGCTACCGATGCACTTTTTCTTTCCCTTGAGGGTTCCAACTTTTACTACCGATATTTTTGTTCTATTATCTCTTCTTCTGTTCTTTTGAATGTCTATTTCAATAGTTTCTCTCAATGCCAGGGGGTTACGTGATAATGTAAAGCATTGTTTTTGTATGCTAAGTCTTTTAAAACTGACTTTTGTTTTTTTTCAGGAGTCTCACTCTGTTGTTGATGACATTAATTTTTGGAAAAACCAATGGGGCAATGAGGTTTGGATGGCTCATGGTTCAGAACATTCTGCTGGTGTTATGATAGTGAAAAACCAGTTCGCAGGTTCAGTGTTACAGAGTTATATAGATCCTAAGGGGCACTTTCTTATATTGATAATTTGTATTAATAATATATATGTTTTTTTGATTAACATTTATGGGTAAAATACCTCTAGAGAAAATGACTTGTTACTTGAAGAGATGGGAGACAAAACTGTATTACGGCTTAATACATTTCCTGATGCTGTAATTTGTATTGGTGGAGATTTTAATATCACCCCTGATAACAATCTTGATAGATTTCCGCCTAGGCAGTCTACCTCTCCTAATTTAAAATTGAAAACGTTCATGGAGAAGTTGGATTTAGTTGATATTTGGAGGGAGAAGTTTCCAAATACTAAATCTTCTACATGGGGTAACAAGAATCGCTCAAGACTTTCTGGTTTGGATTATTGGCTTGTACCATACTCTTTCAAAGATTATAACGTTTCAGTTAGTATTCTTCCTTCTCCATTAACTGATCACCACACTACTCCTCTATCCACTCCTCAAATATAAATTCTAGATCCTTTTATTGGAAAATGAATTCATCCTTACTTAAGCATGATGAACTTAAAAAAAAGAATTTCTTTCTGATTCAACACTACTGGGTGAAAGCCTCTTTTGATAAAAAATGTAGCCTAAATTGGGAGTTGTTAAAATACGAAGTAGGAATGTGTATTAGACAGTTTAGCAGCAATTTGGCAAAACAGAGGAGGAATGAAGAGGAGAAGGTTATATCAAAGATCATAACACTTCAAAGCAAAATTCAGGAAAGCTTATCGGAATCTGATTTAACAGAACTTGCAAAGCTCCAATCTAAATTAGACAATATTTATAAATATAAAGCTGAAGGCTCTTATGTTCGTTCTAGGAGGAAATGGTTCGAACAAGGAGAACAGAGTTCTGCTTACTTTTTTAGAATGGAAAAACACAACTCTAGGAATCTTTCCATTAGTTCGCTGCTAATTAATGGCACTTTGACAGATAATTCTAAGGAAATTGCCTCTTTTTGTAATAAATTTTATTCAGAATTATATAAATCTAAGTACTGCAAGGACTCAGCTGCCCTTTTCTTTCAGTCATTAAAGGACATTAAATCAATATCTAAAGATGAGCAGCTTGCCTGTGACAAAACTATAACTCTCACTGAAGTAATTGAGGGGATTGAGGTCCTTAAAAATAACAAATCTCCTGGAACCGATGGCCTTACGGCCGAGTTTTATAAATGCTTTGCTGAAGAATTAGCACCATTCCTGCTAGAGATGTTTATGGAGAGTAGTCAATCAGAAACTTTGCCTTCTAGTTTAACACAAGGGCTCTTAACTCTGATACCTAAACCTAAAAAAGATACAACTTCAATAGATAATTGGCGGCCTATTTGTCTCCTTAACAACGATTATAAAATATTAGCTTGTGCTTTGGCAAAAAGAATTAAGTATGTTTTGAGTTCAGTTATTGATGAGACTCAATCAGGATTTATGCCAAAAAGACAAATAGCAAACAATATCCGACTTGTTCTAGACTTATTAGACTATAAGGAATTAGTTGAGGATGACAGTTTTATTCTTTTCGTAGATTTTTACAAAGCTTTTGACTCTCTTGAACACAAGTTTATTTTTCTAGCTCTCCAAAAGCTTGGGTTTGGTGATCCATTCTGCAAGTTTATAAGAACTCTTTATAATAATGCCAACTGTTCCATCAACCTTAAATCAGGTACTTCGCCTAGATTTCAATTGTCAAGAGGAGTTTGTCAGGGTTGCCCTATATCCCCTTATTTATTTCTTGTGGCTGCACAACTTCTTTCTTCCTTTCCTTTGAGTAGCCTTCTGCAAGGTATTACTATTGGCAACAAAAATATACTTATTAGTCAGCTAGCTGATGACACTACCCTGTTTTTAAAAGATGAATTACAAATTACAATTGCAATCCAACACATCATTTTTTCTCTAAAGCTTCTGGTCTAAAATTAAATCTTAATAAATGTGAGCTGTTAGCTGTTAAAACCTGTCCTTCTCTCTCTCTCTACGGTATTCTACGGTATATATGTAAGGATGATAAAGTTAGATGCAGACTGAACTTTGAACCAGTTGTTGGGAAAGCTAAAAGGAAATTCAATTCATGGTTACAGAGAGATTTATCCCTGAGAGGACGAACTCTTATTACTAAAGCCGAGGGTTTCTCAAGAATTACTTACCCTGCTCTCTCCTTATGTGTAGATAAAGCTGCATGTGCAGATATTGATAAAATGCTATTTGATTTTCTGTGGAAGCATAAGAGGCATTACATTAAAAATTCTGTGGTTATTAATAATTATGAGTGTGGTGGTCTAAACTTTTTAGATTTTACCTCTTTAAATAACACTTTCAAGATAAATTGGTTAAAACAGTAATTAACACACCCTGAGTCTTTCTGGAATACCTTTCCTAATCTTGTTTTCTCTAAGGTCTCCCTTTTTTATTGTTATGTAATTACAACATTACCAAATTGCCCCTTAAATTGTCAAATTTTCATAAACAAGCACTTTTGGCCTGGCACCTAATTTATAAACACAATTTTAGTCCTCACCGGTGCTTTATTTGGAATAACTGCGATATTACTTATAAAAATAAGTCTGTTTTTCCCAAATTGGGTTAGAAATAATTTGATTCTGGTTTCTCAATTAATTAATACTGATGGATATTTGTACTCGTATTCAGAGTTTTTGAGTAACTACAATATACCTTTCACTCCTCGAGAGTTTGCTATTATAATGGATGCCATCTCTTATGGAGCATTAACTCTTGTCAGAGACTCAGCTAGATCCCAGATTTCTATGTCAGTAGCTCATCCTTTTGATACAAATATTGGAAATGTTTGTTTTTTATCTAACTCTAATGGTCTGAACAGAAGAATTAGACAGCTATTTCAAAATGAGATTGTTTCTCTCCCATACATTGTGCCATACTGGAATGGCCAATTTGTTAATATTCCATGGAAGAAAGTGTGGTCTTTGTCTTCTAAATACCTAATAACCAATAAGGTCAAGGATGTGTCTTACAAATTACTTCATCTTTTTTATCCAGTGAAACTTTATTTAAAAAAGATGTTTCCTGATATTGACACTTTGTGTTCTTTTTGTGGTGCTGAGGAAGAATCTGTCTCTCGTCTCTTCTGGGAATGCACATATACAAGTCTGTTCTGGAAGAATTTCTGTATCTTTGTGCGCTCATTCACATCACAGAGATTTTCTTTGTTATACAAAGATGTTTTATTTGGTCAGCACAACTTTGATAAAGACTTAAAGGACCAATATTTTTTTAAAAACCTATTTATTTTTCTAGCAAAGTTTTTTTTTACACAAATGTAAATTTCAGGATACTAAGCCCTACTTTTTTATTTTTTGTAAGGGACTCAAATCTTACCTGGACACTCTCAGTACATCCAGCAACTCTAAAGCCCTTAAAACTGTCTCACTTTGTCATTTGTTTGATATTCTTATAACCTGTAACTGTGCTTTCAATTGTATTTACCACTGGCATTATGTTTGTATGTTCTTAGCGTTGCAATACAAAAAACAAAAAACATGAGACACAGCCATCTTCTAACAGTAAACAAACCGGGAACTATATTCTCAGACAGGCTTGCTGCGAGCAAATCATTCCGCCCAAGTACTATATTCTTCCGCCTGAGAATATAGTTCCCGGTTTGTTTACGGTTAGAAGACGGCTGTGTCTCATGTTACGTTGTTTTTTGTACACGCTGTGACTCTATAAATCACAACATGTAAATAGGAACATGTTGGAGTTATTTTGTCACTTATTGGGAGCAGTAGGATTACTGGAACCAGTTACTTGCAGGTTCTGTGCTAGGCTAAGCTAATGCTGGAGCCGTCAGACAGCATTACAGCACACACTGAGATGAGAAGGGTATGTATGGACTAGTCTAACTCTGGGGGTTACAGTGAATAAGATAAATTCCCAATAAGAGATGAGAAGGGTATGTATGGACTAGTCTAACTCTGGGGGTTACAGTGAATAAGATAAATTCCCAATAAGAGATGAGAAGGGTATGTATGGACTAGTCTAACTCTGGGGGTTACAGTGAATAAGATAAAGTCCCAATAAGAGATGAGAAGGGTATGTATGGACTAGTCTAACTCTGGGGGTTACGGTGAATAAGATAAAGTCCCAATAAGAGATGAGAAGGGTATGTATGGACTAGTCTAACTCTGGGGGTTACGGTGAATAAGATAAATTCCCAATAATTCGCGTGTGTTCTTTTTAAAATAAACTTTACCAGTTGTGGAAATTAAAGGGCTAACATTGGTAGGGGAGACCAGGGACAGTTGTAACACCTTGAATTCCTCCAATCAGAAACAACCTAGAGGGATGACACTTGCTGGGCTCGTGCTCAGTTAGTTTCCCTCCATTCTCCCAAATAGGGAGCCACATTTGAAACTTCCTGACTGTGTTATCAACAAAAGGTTGTTTTTGAGGTGAAAAAAAAAGAAATTACATTTCTTCGTGATGTACTTTTTTGAATGCTGTTGTATGAGATCAAATGTCTATGAATTCATACAAGTATTATTAGAATCACTGTTTTGTAAGCTAAAAATAGAAATGGTTAACAAGTGTCAAACTAGCATTTTAGCTATAGCTCACATGAGATGAAAACATGGCTGGTGATACAGTATCACCAGCCATGTTTCATTTATATCTTAAAGTAATACTCCACCGTTTGTTGAAATAGTTCTTATCACAGTCTCCCCTGGCTGTAGATAGGTGGGCCAATGCATTTTTCTGTCTCAGTGCAAGTAATTAAGTTGTTTTTTTGTCTATTGTTTAGCTCACTTTTACTCACAACATGCTAACCGGCAACATAGGATTCCATTCACTACGCTAAGCTAACTAGCGGCAGCGCTGCCGGTGTTGCACCTGACTAAAATGATGCATGCACAAAAGATGCGTTGGCCCCCCTATCTACAGCTAGGGGAGACCCCACCTATCTACAGCTAGGGGAGACCCCACCTATCTACAGCTAGAGGAGACCCCACCTATCTACAGCTAGAGGAGACCCCACCTATCTACAGCTAGAGGAGACCCCACCTATCTACAGCTAGGGGAGACCCCACCTATCTACAGCTAGAGGAGACCCCACCTATCTACAGCTAGGGGAGACCCCACCTATCTACAGCTAGAGGAGACCCCACCTATCTACAGCTAGGGGAGACTCCACCTATCTACAGCTAGAGGAGACCCCACCTATCTACAGCTAGGGGAGACCCCACCTATCTACAGCTAGAGGAGACCCCACCTATCTACAGCTAGAGGAGACCCCACATATCTACAGCTAGAGGAGACCCCACCTATCTACAGCTAGAGGAGACCCCACATATCTACAGCTAGAGGAGACCCCACCTATCTACAGCTAGAGGAGACTACAGCTAGAGGAGACCCCATCTATCTACAGCTAGAGGAGACCCCACCTATCTACAGCTAGGGGAGACCTCACCTATCTACAGCTAGAGGAGACCCCACATATCTACAGCTAGAGGAGACCCCACCTATCTACAGCTAGAGGAGACCCCACATATCTACAGCTAGAGGAGACCCCACCTATCTACAGCTAGGGGAGACCCCACCTATCTACAGCTAGAGGAGACCCCACCTATCTACAGCTAGGGGAGACCCCACCTATCTACAGCTAGAGGAGACCCCACATATCTACAGCTAGAGGAGACCCCACCTATCTACAGCTAGAGGAGACCCCACCTATCTACAGCTAGAGGAGACCCCACCTATCTACAGCTAGGGGAGACCCCACCTATCTACAGCTAGAGGAGACCCCACCTATCTACAGCTGGGGAGACCCCACCTATCTACAGCTAGAGGAAACCCCACCTATCTACAGCTAGGGGAGACCCCACCTATCTACAGCTAGAGGAGACCCCCTATCTACAGCTAGGGGAGACCCCACCTATCTACAGCTAGGGGAGACCCCACCTATCTACAGCTAGAGGAGACCCCCCTATCTACAGCTAGGGGAGACCCCACCTATCTACAGCTAGAGGAGACCCCACCTATCTACAGCTAGAGGAGACCCCACCTATCTACAGCTAGGGGAGACCCCACCTATCTACAGCTAGAGGAGACCCCACATATCTACAGCTAGAGGAGACCCCACCTATCTACAGCTAGAGGAGACCTCACCTATCTACAGCTAGAGGAGACCCCACCTATCTACAGCTAGGGGAGACCCCACCTATCTACAGCTAGGGAAGACCCCACCTATCTACAGCTAGGGGAGACCCCACCTATCTACAGCTAGGGGAGACCCCACCTATCTACAGCTAGGGGAGACCCCACCTATCTACAGCTAGAGGAGACCCCACCTATCTACAGCTAGGGGAGACCCCACCTATCTACAGCTAGAGGAGACCCCCCCTATCTACAGCTAGGGGAGACCCCACCTATCTACAGCTAGGGGAGACCTCACCTATCTACAGCTAGAGGAGACCCCACCTATCTACAGCTAGGGGAGACCCCACCTATCTACAGCTAGAGGAGACCCCCTATCTACAGCTAGGGGAGACCCCACCTATCTACAGCTAGGGGAGACCTCACCTATCTACAGCTAGAGGAGACCCCACCTATCTACAGCTAGAGGAGACCACATTTATCTACAGCTAGAGGAGACCCCACCTATCTACAGCTAGAGGAGACCACATTTATCTCCCGGTAGAGGAGACCCCACCTATCTACAGCTAGAGGAGACCCCACCTATCTACAGCTAAGGGAGACCCCACCTATCTACAGCTAGAGGAGACCCCAGCTATCTACAGCTAGGGGAGACCTCACCTATCTACAGCTAGAGGAGACCCCACCTATCTACAGCTAGGGGAGACCCCACCTATCTACAGCTAGAGGAGACCCCACCTATCTACAGCTAGGGGAGACCCCACCTATCTACAGCTAGGGGAGACCCCACCTATCTACAGCTAGAGGAGACCCCACCTATCTACAGCTAGGGGAGACCCCACCTATCTACAGCTAGAGGAGACCCCACCTATCTACAGCTAGGGGAGACCCCACCTATCAACAGCTAGAGGAGACCCCACCTATCTACAGCTAGGGGAGACCCCACCTATCTACAGCTAGAGGAGACCCCACCTATCTACAGCTAGGGGAGACCTCACCTATCTTCAGCTAGAGGAGACCACATTTATCTACAGCTAGAGGAGACCCCACCTATCTACAGCTAGAGGAGACCCCACCTATCTACAGCTAGAGGAGACCCCACCTATCTACAGCTAGGGGAGACCCCACCTATCTACAGCTAGAGGAGACCCCACCTATCTACAGCTAGGGGAGACCCCACCTATCTACAGCTAGGGGAGACCCCACCTATCTACAGCTAGGGGAGACCTCACCTATCTACAGCTAGAGGAGACCCCACCTATCTACAGCTAGGGGAGACCCCACCTATCTACAGCTAGAGGAGACCCCACCTATCTACAGCTAGGGGAGACCCCACCTATCTACAGCTAGGGGAGACCCCACCTATCTACAGCTAGAGGAGACCCCACCTATCTACAGCTAGGGGAGACCCCACCTATCTACAGCTAGAGGAGACCCCACCTATCTACAGCTAGGGGAGACCCCACCTATCTACAGCTAGGGGAGACCCCACCTATCTACAGCTACAGGAGACCCCACCTATCTACAGCTAGAGGAGACCGTAAAAAAAAAAGCCCTATTTTAACAAACGGTGGAGTATCCCTTTAAAAACGTATCAAGCTAAAAAAAATAAAAAACTTCAGTTTCCCTTTAATGTTGCAAATCAAAAGTAAAATGTGCACTCTGCATTGCAAATTAAATGTAAAATGTCATCAAATCACACTTGAAGGTAATTATCTTTTTTTATATAAAGATAGTCAGTGAAAACATGTGATTGCTTACAGAATGCCAAATATCAGAAAGAGGAAGACCGACAGGTGAGTCCCATTTCCTGTGCTGGAAAGGGCTTTTAGCGTGTATATAGCCAGCATATCTCCACCAGACTCCATGTAAATAATCAGGACTTTTAGCGTGTATAGAGCCAGCATATCTCCACCAGACTCCATGTAAATAATCAGGACTTTTAGCGTGTATAGAGCCAGCATATCTCCACCAGACTCCATGTAAATAATCAGGAATTTTATCATTGTAAAACACTTCATTCAAAGTCAATAGAAACTAAATAAAATTATCAAAAACCGTCTTGGTTCATCTTTCCACTGTTCCAACAATCACCACTCTGGTTTGGTTGAAATAAACCCTTAATTCACCCATTTACATGTGGTGATATGCTGGCTCTATAGACGCTAAAAGTCTTGATTATTTACATGGAGTCTGGTGGAGATATGTTGGCTCTATACACGCTAAAAGTCCTGATTATTTACATGGAGTCTGGTGGAGATATGCTGGCTCTATACACGCTAAAAGTCCTGATTATTTACATGGAGTCTGGTGGAGATATGCTGGCTCTATACACGCTAAAAGTCCTGATTATTTACATGGAGTCTGGTGGAGATATGCTAGCTCTATACACGCTAAAAGTCCTGATTATTTACATGGAGTCTGGTGGAAATATGCTGGCTCTATACACGCTAAAAGTCCTGATTATTTACATGGAGTCTGGTGGAGATATGCTGGAGTCTGGTAGGTTTGGTGATGTCGGCCTGGGAGCTGTGGTGCTGCTGTGTTTGACCAGCAGAGGGAGGGGGGGGGAGAAGTCATAATTTCAGCCTTCAACAAAGATGCTCTATAACAAAAAGATGATCCACTCTGCACTTCTCTCGGCTCAGCCACTGATGCACAGGGGTGGAAAGTAACTATATACATTTACTCACTTCATTTCATTTCATTTCATTTATTTGTATAGCCCAAGTAAACACAACAGACGTTGACCACTGTGCTTCACATAACAAGAGTCAGGAAAGATAACAGAATAAAACATCCTTCAGACAGCAGAAAACATAAATAAAAATAAGAATTTAGAGAAATGCACGCTCCAAGAGATAACACTTTAGTTTGAGTTTAAACTCATATAAAGTGGTCAGCTATCTCAAGGAGAAGGGGAGGCTACTCCAGCCTAGGACCAACAACAGCGAAGGCTCGGTCCCATCTTGACTTTAGACTCGTGCGTGGCTGGGACAGATTATAGTTGCTCGTGGACCGTAGACACCTACCAGGTACATTCAGATTCAACAGTTTGGATAAGTAAGCTGGTGCAAAACCATTTAAGGATTTAAAAACAAACAGCAGTATTTTAATATCAACTCTGTAACGCACCGGCAGCCAGTTAAGAGACAATAAAATGGGAGTGATATGTTCATGTTTGCAAACCCCAGTCAGGAATCTGGCAGCTGCATTTTGGACCATTTGAAGCCTTGTAATGGAGAACTGGGGCAGTCCTGCATATGAGGAATTACAATAATCCAGACGGGATAGAACGAAGAGCATGGATCACTTTTTAAAAGCTCTATTGGTGATAGGAAATGCTTAACTCTGGATAACAGCTTCAAATTATAAAAACTTGATTTCACCACTGTGTTTTGTTTATGTGTTTATCTAGCTTTAAGGTGGAATCCAAAACCACTCCCAGACTCCTGACAGTAGGTTTGATATCACAGTACAGGTCTGCTGGAGCTGCTCCCCCCGCGACCCGACACCGGATAAGCGGACGAAGATGGATGGAGGTCTGCAGCATTAAAAGTATTTTTTCCATCTCCTAGAACAGGGCCAAACACAATAGCCTCGGTTTGTGTCAGTGCGCTTAAAAGGCAGATAGATTTGAGTATCATCTGCGTATAAGTGGAATGACACTCCTTGTTTCCTAAAGATTGATCCTAACGATAGCATGTATAAAGAAAACAAAGTAGGAGCCAAAATGGAGCCTTGTGGAACGCCACAGGTAAGTGGAGCTACGGACGAAACAGAATCTCCAATAACAACTGAAAAGGTTGTATTTGTAAGATAGGACTTAAACCAGTTAAGAGCATTTCCTCGGATGCCCACAAACTTTTCAAGGCGTGAAAGTAAAATCCTGTGGTCAACGGTGTCAAACGCTGCAACAAAATATCATTTAAAACTCTCAATAAGGCAGATTCAGTACTGTGATTAGTCCTAAAACCAGACTGGAATTTTTCTATGATACTATTCTCATCTAGGAAACTCTGTAACTGCAATAACACAGTTTTCTCAAGGATCTTAGATATAAAAGATAAATTTGAGATGGGTCTAAAATTTGATGAGTTTTTGTCGCCTTTTTACACATTTTTTAAAGAAAACTTTCCACGTTTTTTGTTGATTTTTTAAAAGTTTTGTGTTGCCTTTTTCCGAAAAAAATTTTGGACAAGATTATTGGGAGTGTTTTTTTTTCAATATTTTTGTCGCTTTTTTCAACCTATCCAGGGTTAGGGTTAACCCGGGACTTCCCGAGATAGTTGGAGATCTTAACCCCCCAATGTTGAAGTCAAAGTAACACCCTTGCTAATAAACACACACACACAGTCAGAGACACAAATTCAGACACAAACACACACAGAGTCACAGACACAAATTCAGACACAAACACACACAGAGTCAGAGACACAAATTCAGACACAAACACACACATACATACACACAAACACACACAGTCAGAGACACACACACACACACACACACACAGAGTCAGAGACACAAATTCAGACACACACACACATACGTACACACAAACACACACACAGTAAGAGACACACACACACACACACAGAGACACAAATTCAGACACACACACACATACGTACACACAAACACACACACAGTCAGAGACACACACACACACACACACACACAGAGACACAAATTCAGACACACACACACATACATACACACAAACACACAGAGTCAGAGACACACACACACACACACAGTCAGTGACACAAATACAGACAAACACACACAGTCAGAGACCTACAGTCAGAGACACACACACACACACACACACACACACACAGTCAGTGACACAAACACGGACAAACACACACAGTCAGAAACACACACATACACACACACACAGTCAGTGACACAAACACGGACAAACACACACAGTCAGAAACACACACATACACACACACACAGTCAGAGACACACACACACACACACACACACACACACACACACACACACACACACAGCCAGAGACCTACAGTCAGAGACACACACACACACACACACACACACACACACAGTCAGAAACACACACATACATACACATACACACACACAGAGTCAGTGACACAAACACGGACAAACACACACAGTCAGAAACACACACATACACACACACACACACACACACACAGCCAGAGACCTACAGTCAGAGACACACACACACACACACACACACACACACACACACACAACCAGAGACCTACAGCCAGACACACACACACACAGTCAGAGACACAAACATACATACACACAGAATCAGTGACACAAACACGGACAAACACACACAGTCAGAAACACACATATACACACACACACACAGCCAGAGACCTACAGTCAGACACACACACACACACACACACAGTCAGAGACACACACACACACACACACACACACACACACACACACACACACACACAGTCAGAGATAATAAAAAACCAACAACACAAATATAATCAATCACAAAAATACACTTTATCCTTTTTCAGTTCAGATGTACTTTGTGATGTTTGTGACTTCACTCACACTCTCCTCGTGTGATTAATTTTTACTAAAATCACTTTAAAATTGTAAAATAAAGATTATTTTTAAAAGATTTTTTTTTTGGCCTCAGAGTGAGACGTCCTCCTCTGTCGCCTCCTCTCTACACGTCACAGGGAATTTCCAGTGGGGAAGGAAATCTACTTTATGAACTGAGACCGAACTTCACCTGCACGATTTTTTGCGTCTCGTTGTGGGGATTAATTATCAATTTATTCACTCGGATTAAACTTATTTTCTCTTCAATAACTGTAATGACGCCGTAGTGTCGCGTCATGACGCTCTCCAATTAAACCTGGATGTTGTAAATGGATCCGCTGGTTTAGCACGAGCATGGCGAAATGAAGTGCAAAAGTCAGCTGAAGTGAAGTGGACCGAGGAGTGTCACTCATCCGACTGTTAACCTGACCAGCTAACCAGGTAAGCACACCTTCTCTTCTCGCTTTATATTATAGCTAACTAGGTGGCTGTATATTTGCATTCATTACCACAACTCTCCCGTGACCTGTTACAACAGTGGCAGCTTGCTTTGTTATGCTACTCACTTCCTTAAAGACAGGTAACGTTGAGAACGTCTCACCAAAAGTTCTCTTTCTTGTCAGCAAAAACCACAACGTCTTGTATCATCACTAAAGATAGTGTGTGTGTGATGTATGACAGCCACTGGTGAATTCGGCTTGTATATATATCCAACATGAAGTCCTTTTGTCAGTCGGAGATGGAATTTAATAATTTATGACAGCTTCACTCGCTGGATTTCCAAGCGCAGTGCACGTCTTATCGGCAGCGAAAGACAGTGTGAAAAAGCTGGAACTTTTATTTAAACTGAACTGTTATGTGGATTGTATACTTGCCGAAAACATGACTGGCTCTATCTGACTCTAAAATGTATTAATTTATGTTTTGTAATTCAAGGTCTTGGGGTGAATAGTTTAGATCCGTTTAACTGGCAGATTTTTGAACGGAGTTTCGTGTTACGTTCTCGTTACGGAACCCATAGTATAGGGGTTAGCTCGAACATTTAGCGGTTTACGCCGACTCTTTTAGGACATTCCGTAACACGAAGCCAACAGCCAGTCACTGTACTACTGTCGGTGCTGTGGGAGTGTCGACTGATAATAACAATTTATTTTATAAACGGTCGCTTCAACGACACGGACGGCAAAAACAGTCCGGTAGTGCTAGCTAACTGCTAGCCAAGCCGCCGCGCGAGTTACAGAGGCGCGTTCATGTGATGTGCAGCAGCAACCGTTGCGGGAACGCTCGGTGCAGCAACAAGTGTCAGTGGGATTAATTATTAATAAATAGTATTAAATATGTTTTTATATTAGTGGCTACGTCATTATCCTCTCGGATTAGTTAATTAGACTTTGTATTAACCCTACATGTTGTGTAATTGGATGTAATTGTTGTGTTTGACCTTTTGACCTGCAGACGCCATGGCTGGAGACGACCATTACCTGCATACTTCCAGCCAGGTAACCTCACCTTAAACTCTTCTTCTTCTGTTTGTACATTAAAAAACAGCAGCAGAGGACATGTTGTGTTATAACAACATTCATCAGTTTGAGTCATTTTTTTTATTCTCCTCTTTTATACACCTTTTGTACATTCTTTCCTGTGTATATTTTTTGAAATGTTTTTCTTGTGTTCTGTCCTATTTGTTATTCGGTGTGTATTCTGTACGTGTGTACGGTTAGGGTCGTGTGTCTTATATTTCAGTCAATCAAACTTTATTTGTATGACACATTTCAGACAAATCAATGTAACGCAATGTGCTTCGTACAAAAGCTACATAAAAACTTGTGTGCAGTTAAACGGAGTAAAATATATACAAAACATATAACACACGCACATACACACACAAACACACACAGTCAGACACACACACACACACACACACACACACACAGTCAGAGACAAACACACAGTTCAATATTTGCTGCTGTAGCACTGAAATTTTACGACGGTGCTGTAATATAAGGACATGTACCACAAGGACAATATAAAAGATAAGAAATGTATACAAATTTATACAAATAAAGATATTTAAAATAAAGTAGTATGTACAATACTGTAATACATTCTAAATGGTGTAAAACCAAACGCTGTAGGAAACTAAAGATATATTAAAGGAGGAGTTCCTTCATCCATGGGATCAATGCAGTCTAATCTAATGTTCTGGTGATGAGAGTCCTGACTTCTTCTTCTTCTTCTTCTTCTTCTTCTTCTTCCAGATTTTCGACATGATCGATCCGGCGTGGGAGTTTACACATTTCCCGGCGATGTCTCAGACCGCGTCTCTGCGGACAGGTGAGAGTCTGACTATCACACACACACACCTGCTGCTGGACACACACACAGTCAGAGACACACAGTCAGAGACACACACACACACACACACACACACACACACACACACACACACACACACACACACACACACACACACACAGAGACACACAGTCAGAGACACACACACACACACACACACACAGTCAGAGACACACACACACAGTCAGAGACACACAGTCAGAGACACACACACACACACACACACACACACACACACACACACAGTCAGAGACACACACACAGTCAGAGACACACAGTCAGAGACACACACACACACACAGTCAGAGACACACACACACACACACACACACACACACACAGTCAGAGACACACACACACACACACACACAGTCAGAGACACACACACACACACAGTCGCACACCTGCTGCTGAACAGCGTCATGTCTTTCAGTTTACACACAGACACACACACAGTCAGAGACACACACACACACACACAGAGTCAGAGACACACACACACACACACACACACACACAGTCAGAGACACACACACACACACACACACACAGTCAGAGACACACACACACACACACACACACACACACAGAGTCAGAGACACACACACACACACACAGTCAGAGACACACACACACACACAGTCAGAGACACACACACACACACACACACACAGTCAGAGACACACACACACACACACACACACACACACAATCAGAGACACACACACACACACACAGTCAGAGACACACACACACACACACACACACACACACAGAGTCAGAGACACACACACACACACAGTCAGAGACACACACACACACACAATCAGAGACACATACACACACACACACAGTCAGAGACACACACACAATCAGAGACACACACACACACACACAGTCAGAGACACACACACACACACACACACACACACAGTCAGAGACACACACACACACACACACACACACACACACACACACAGTCAGAGACACACACACACACACACAGTCAGAGACACACACACACACACACACAGTCAGTCAGACACACACACACACACAGTCAGAGACACACACACACACACACACACACACACACACACACACACAGAGACACACACACACACACACACACACACACACAGTCAGAGACACACACACACACACACACAGTCAGAGACACACACACACACACAGTCAGAGACACACACACACACACACACACACACACACACACACACACACACAGTCAGAGACACACACACACACACACACACACACACACAGTCAGAGACACACACACTTCAGGTCTTACAGTTCACCTGTCAGTCCAAAGTTCAGCAGCCGGCCGGGGATCATTAGTAGCATTGTGTTAACTTTGGGTCCGATTGACTCGTTTTTAAACTTGTGTTTCATATCAGAAAATATGGGATGTAGAAATAAGCGCTGAAAATGTTTAGAAGAAGAATTCAACAATTTAACACGTTTGGAAAAAGCGGAAACAGGCGTCGAAAAAAGGTTGACAGGAAGACAACACGAGGGTTAAAACAGAGCCGGCTCTGACCAATCAGGAGCCCTATAGGTCCAGATTTCAGCTGTTTTTGTCGCATTTTTAACGTTATTTAAAAAAAAAAAAAAAACCTTTTTGTCATTTTTTCCCCCCCTCATTTTGGTCCCAACCTATAGACCAGGGGTCACCAACCTTTTCTAAACTGAGAGCTACTTAATGGGTATTGAGTCATATGAAGGGCTACCAGTTTGATACACTCTTCTGAAATAACAAATGTGCTCAGTTTGCCTTTAGTTATATATGGTTATTAATGATTAATGATAGTTATATATGATTATTAATGATTAGGGATAGTTATATATGATTATTAATAATTAATGATACTCATCTATGTGGAGACACTGATCATGTTAATGATTTCTCACAATAATTATCAACGACGACTTAACAAGGTGGGAAACTGATAATATCAATATTCAATTTTATTTTTAGAACAGGCCTGAGGGCTACTCATGTGGTCCTTGGGGGCCACCTGGTGCCCGCGGGCACCATGTTGGTGACCCCTGCTATAGACCAATTCGGTTTCTTATGGTCAAGATATCAGCTTTTTTTTGTCTTTTTAACACAAGTATAGTGTAGCTTTGTTGCCGATTCTGGTGCTTTTTTTTTTCACCGTTTTCGTCACTTTTTCGAGGGTTTTTGTCGCCTTTTTTAGGCTGTTTTCCTCCATTTATTTGTTCCTTGTATATTTCTTATCTTTTCTCATCTTAAATAAACAGAAGGAGCTTCTTTCTGGTTTTCAAACCTGTTGTCCAACAATATAAATGTAATTTTAGTTTTGGTACTGGCCCTCCCTACTCAGGTATTTTAAAGGTAAGCATCTAAAAACAAACTAATTGTTGTTTTAACACAGAAACCTGATAATCAGATAATCAGTTTAAAGCACGCGAGGTGGAAGCTGAACAGGCTTTCTGTAGACTAGCGGTGGGAATCTCTCCAGGGCTCCAGACTGAGACCAAATGATCGCATTTTGCAACTAAAATTTGAGTGTGCGACTGAATTTTACCTCAAGTCGCACATGTGCAACCAGTATATTTGGGGGAGTGAGTAAAGGCACAAGTTGTTTAGGCCTACTTTACATACATTTGTTAAGTATTGTTTTTAACTGTGAAATGACCAAAAGGTTACTAAGCACTTTATTACTAAGCACTTTTTTTAGCAGACATTTTTTTCACTTTCTCCGATGTTTTTAGCCAACGTTTTTGTCACTTTCTCCGATGTTTTTAGCCAACGTTTTTGTCACTTTCTCCGATGTTTTTAGCCAATGTTTTAGTCACTTTCTGCAATGTTTTTAGCTGATGTTTTAGTCACTTTCTCAGATGTTTTTAGCTGATGTTTTAGTCACTTTCTGCAATGTTTTTAGCCAACGTTTTTGTCACTTTCTCCGATGTTTTTATCCAACTTTTTTCGTCACTTTCTCCAATGCTTTTAGCCGATGTTTCAGTCTCTTTCTGCAATGTTTTTAGCCAACGTTTTCTCCGATCTCCGATGCTTTTAGCCGACTTTTTTTAGTCACTTTCTCCGATGTTTTGCCCCTAAAACTTTCCATCCAGTCGCACATGTGCAACCAGTATATTTGGGGGAGTGAGTAAATGCACGAGTTGTTTAGGCCTACTTTACATACATTTGTTAAGTATTGTTTTTAACTGTGAAATGACCAAAAGGTTACTAAGCACTTTATTACTAAGCACTTTTTTAGCAGACATTTTTTTCACTTTCTCCGATGTTTTTATCCAACGTTTTTGTCACTTTCTCCGATGTTTTTAGCCAATGTTTTCTCACTTTCTCCGATGTTTTTAGCCGACGTTTTTGCCACTTTCTCCGATGTTTTTAGCCAACGTTTTTGTCACTTTCTCCGATGTTTTTATCCAACATTTTTGTCACTTTCACCAATGTTTTTAGCTGATGTTTTAGTCACTTTCTGCAATGTTTTTAGCTGATGTTTTTTGTGACTTTCTCCGATGTTTTTAGCCAATGTTTTTGTCACTTTCTCCGATGTTTTTAGCCGACGTTTTAGTCACTTTCTGCAATGTTTTTAGCCAACGTTTTTGTCACTTTCTTAGATGTTTTTAGCTGATGTTTTAGTCACTTTCTGCAATGTTTTTAGCCAACGTTTTTGTCACTTTCTCCGATGTTTTTATCCAACATTTTTTGTCACTCTCTCCGATGTTTTTAGCCGACGTTTTAGTCACTTTCTCAGATGTTTTTAGCTGATGTTTTAGTCACTTTCTGCAATGTTTTTATCCAACTTTTTTCGTCACTTTCTCCAATGCTTTTAGCCGATGTTTCAGTCTCTTTCTGCAATGTTTTTAGCCAACGTTTTTCTCACTTTCTCCGATGCTTTTAGCCGACTTTTTTTTGTCACTTTCTCCGATGTTTTGCCCCTAAAACTTTCCATCCAGTCGCACATGTGCAACCAGTATATTTGGGGGAGTGAGTAAAGGCACAAGTTGTTTAGGCCTACTTTACATACATTTGTTAAGTATTGTTTTTAACTGTGAAATGACCAAAAGGTTACTAAGCACTTTATTACTAAGCACTTTTTTTAGCAGACATTTTTTTCACTTTCTCCGATGTTTTTAGCCAACGTTTTTGTCACTTTCTCCGATGTTTTTAGCCAATGTTTTCTCACTTTCTCCGATGTTTTTAGCCGACGTTTTTGCCACTTTCTCCGATGTTTTTAGCCAACGTTTTTTGTCACTTTCTGCAATGTTTTTAGCTGATGTTTTTTGTCACTTTCTCCGATGTTTTTAGCCAACTCACTTTCTCCGATGTTTGTAGCCAACGTTTTTTGTCACTTTCTCCGATGTTTTTAGCTGATGTTTTAGTCACTTTCTCCGATGTTTTTAGCCAACGTTTTTCTCACTTTCTCCGATGATTTTAGTTGACGTTTTTTGTCATTTTCTCCGATGTTTTTAGGTAACGT
>NC_041340.1:1872477-1874977 GCF_004354835.1 Perca flavescens | reverse complement strand
CTGTGTGCTCGGTCATCAGCTGTGTCCCTGGCCATCAGCTGTGTGTTAGGTCATCAGCTGTGTGCTCGGTCATCAGCTGTGTCCCTGGCCATCAGCTGTGTGTTAGGTCATCAGCTGTGTGCTCGGTCATCAGCTGTGTCCCTGGCCATCAGCTGTGTGTTAGGTCATCAGCTGTGTGCTCGGTCATCAGCTGTGTCCCTGGCCATCAGCTGTGTGTTAGGTCATCAGCTGTGTGCTCGGTCATCAGCTGTGTCCCTGGCCATCAGCTGTGTGTTAGGTCATCAGCTGTGTGTTAGGTCATCAGCTGTGTGTTAGGTCATCAGCTGTGTGCTCGGTCATCAGCTGTGTCCCTGGCCATCAGCTGTGTCCCTGGCAGAGGTGTCAAGTAACAAAGTACAAATACTTTGTTACCTTACTTAAGTAGAAATTTTGGGTATCTATACTTTACTGGAGTAATTATTTTACAGCATACTTTTTACTTCTACTCCTTACATTTTCACGCAATTATCTGTACTTTCTACTCCCTACATTTTAAAAATAGCCTCGTTACTCATATTTCAGTTCGGCTTGTTTTCATTCCAGCTCGTCAGTCATCGTTCAAAAAAACACACACAAAAAAACCCTATCCAAATCGCTCCATCCGGAGAGAGTAAATTTGATTGTGGTTGGATAAGAAGTATAAACATAGCTATTCCGACACCCTATTGGTTTGTACGCGATCCATAACACCTGTACAGACCCGGTGCTAATACTCCACCGGTGCCTTAACGACCGGTATCTACCGGACCGAATAGCAACGCGGTTTCGGTGCCTTTAGGTGCCTGCGCGATGCTCCAAAACGGACGTTAGAGGGAACTGAACATCGCTGCACGGGACGCTAGTCAACACTACAGTTGGAAGCAGGTTAGCCTAGCGTTAGCTAGAAGATGGAGTAAACATGATAAAATGTTGAGAGCTAAACGGTGTAAAAGTGTGTCTATATTTACTGAAGAGGAGTCTGACACCAGACTGTAGCTGTAGAAGAGATGTAGCCTACGTGTCACCTTTTTCAGCCCTTCTGAGTTTGCAGGTATGATTTTAATATACTGTAACATTATTATAGTCATATGATTTTTGTCCCCGCGTTTTAGAGTTAAGCTGTTGTCCTTAATGGCATTTCCCCCCCTTACATCAGGGGTCATGAACTTTTTTTAAGCCAAGGACCCCTTAACTTAAAGTGAGATGTAGCAGGGACCCCCTACATATTGTATGAAATTAAGTTGCATATTAAACTGGGCCTACAATAACTATTAGGGTAACCTAAAGCCTTCTTACGTACGTTTTTTCATAAGCTATTAAAATATTAATTGTTGGCATGATTTTATAAATCATATTTTAATGTTACATACTGTATGTGACATACTGTATGTGACATACTGTATGTGGCACAGTAAATCTAGGATTAACTGTATCTGTGGGCTGATATCTTAGGGACTACCTTACCTATAGGCCAGTAAGCCTATCATCAGTGGGAATTTATATTTGCTAATAATATGTTGGAATTATGTTAAGGCATTTTATTTTTATTTTTTTTAAAGACTCAAAAATGTACAATAATTTGGAGGCCCCCCTGCAATGACTCTGAGGACCCCCTGTTGAAGATCTCTGCCTTACATTACTTTTTACTTTTATACTTTAAGTAGTTTTGAAAGCAGTACTTTTACACTTTTACTTAAGTAAAAAGCTTGAGTTGATACTTCAACTTCTACAAAAGTCTTTTCAAACCCTAGTATCTATACGTCTACTTGAGTAATGAATGTGAATACTTTTGACACCTCTGGTCCCTGGTCATCAGCTGTGTTCCTGGCCATCAGCTGTTTGTCGGTCATCAGCTGTGTGCTCGGCCATCAGCTGTGTCCCTGGCCATCAGCTGTTTGTCGGCCATCAGCTGTGTGCTCGGCCATCAGCTGTGTGCTCGGCCATCAGCTGTGTGCTCGGCCATCAGCTGTGTGCTCGGCCATCAGCTGTGTCCCTGGCCATCAGCTGTGTCCCTGGCCATCAGCTGTGTCCCTGGCCATCAGCTGTATGCTCGGCCATCAGCTGTGTGTTAGGTCATCAGCTGTGTCCCTGGCCATCAGCTGTGTCCCTGGCCATCAGCTGTGTCCCTGGCCATCAGCTGTGTCCCTGGCCATCAGCTGTGTCCCTGGCCATCAGCTGTGTGTTAGGTCATCAGCTGTGTCCCTGGCCATCAGCTGTGTCCCTGGCCATCAGCTGTGTCCCTGGCCATCAGCTGTGTCCCTGGCCATCAGCTGTGTGCTCGGCCATCAGCTGTGTGCTCGGCCATCAGCTGTGTGTTAGGTCATCAGCTGTGTCCCTGGCCATCAGCTGTGTCCCTGGCCATCAGCTGTGTCCCTGGCCATCAGCTGTGTCCCTGGCCATCAGCTGTGTCCCTGGCCATCAGCTGTGCGCTCAGCCATCAAGTGTTATTCCAGACTGGACGTGCTGCGATGATAGCTCAGTT
>NC_041340.1:1862477-1867477 GCF_004354835.1 Perca flavescens | reverse complement strand
CACCCTGATATTCTCTAGAGAGGGGGGAAACACCAGAGCAGGGGGAATGAGAGGAGGAAAGGTAGCAGAAGATAGTCCTTTTTAAACCATAACGTAGTTAGAATTTCGGAGTTAACTGCAGAAAATGTACGACATCGGTCAGCTGTATGCGTTATTTTTGACAGTTCTGCGTATGAATTATGAGTTCAAATGACACGTTTCCTTTTTATTTTCATGACTATTTACATTGTAGATTCTCACTGAAGGCATCAAAACTATGAATGAACACATATGGAATTATGTACTTAACAAAAAAGTGTGAAATAACTGAAAACATGTCTTATATTTTAGATTCTTCAAAGTAGCCACCCTTTGCTTTTTTATTAATAAGGGAAATAATTCCACTAATGAACCCTGACAAAGCACACCTGTGAAGGTAAAACCATTTCAGGTGACTACCTCATGAAGCTCATTGAGAGAACACCAAGGGTTTACAGAGTTATCAAAAAAAGCAAAGGGTGGCTACTTTGAAGAATCTAAAATATAAGACATGTTTTCAGTTATTTCACACTTTTTTGTTAAGTACATAATTCCATATGTGTTCATTCATAGTTTTGATGCCTTCAGTGAGAATCTACCATGTAAATAGTCATGAAAATAAAGAGGAAACGCATTGAATGAGAAGGTGTCTCCAAACTTTTGGCCTGTACTGTATGTGTTTTTTTTGTTATTTCTTCCAGCGTGGCTTCAGGTTCAGGTACGGCTGTGAAGGTCCGTCCCACGGCGGTCTGCCAGGAGCCTCCAGCGAGAAGAACAGAAAGACCTACCCCGCCGTCAAGGTAAGGACATGTTCACACAACGCAAAACAAGATCCGGCAGTGTGGCCCGTTTGTGTTGAAAAACATTGAAAAAAGCATTAAAATTGGTGAAAAAGCAGCGAAAAAAAACGTTGGAAGAAGTGAGAAAAATGTCGGAAAAAAAACTAAATTTGTGTGTCCTGTTGTGTTCTTTAAAGGTCCCATGACATGCTGCTTTTTGGATGCTTTTATATAGACCTTAGTGGTCCTCTAATACTGTATCTGAAGTCTCTTTTATATAGACCTTAGTGGTCCCCTAATACTGTATCTGAAGTCTCTTTTATATAGACCTTAGTGGTCCCTAATACTGTATCTGAAGTCTCTTTTATATAGACCTTAGTGGTCCCCTAATACTGTATCTGAAGTCTCTTTTATATAGACCTTAGTGGTCCCCTAATACTGTATCTGGAAGTCTCTTTTATATAGACCTTAGTGGTCCCCTAATACTGTATCTGAAGTCTCTTTTATATAGACCTTAGTGGTCCCCTAATACTGTATCTGAAGTCTCTTTTATATAGACCTTAGTGGTCCCCTAATACTGTATCTGAAGTCTCTTTTATATAGACCTTAGTGGTCCCTAATACTGTATCTGAAGTCTCTACAGCTTCTAGAGCGAGTCCCACAATGAGCTTTCCTTAGGATGTGCTATTTCTGTGTTTGTAGCTATTGAGGAGGAGAGAGCGAAGCAAAGAAAGTGGAGGTAACCTTTCCGTTTATGACCTCATAAGGAGAAGATTGCTGATTGGCCCATCTGAGCTTTCATTTTCTCAAAGGCAGAGCAGGATACCCAGGGCTCGGTTTACACCTATCACCATTTCTGGCCACTGGAGGACCATAGGCAGGCTGGGGGAACTCATATTAATGTTAAAAAAAAAAACTCATAAAGTGACATTTTCATACCAAGGGACCTTTAACCCTTTGGAGTCTTGGGCTATTTTGGCCGTTTTTGAGTACTTTTAATTTTTTTTATTTTGCGACATAAAGAAATGTTTACCATACCAATGTTTGGTATCTTTTTTTTCAGCACACCATCACCTATATGACAAGACCATTAGTTTTTCACTTTAATGTACTGTATCAACATACTGGACCCAAAAACACACAAAAAACACAATATCCGATTTGAAAAATTATAGCTTTTTTAATATAAAAAACACAAACATGCTCAACCAAGCATTTTTAAAAGTTTGTAATGTAAACACAAGTTGTACATATCAACATATAAAGGTAAAATTCAGATATAATCAAGATATATATATATATATATATATATATATATATATATATATATATATATATATATATATATATATATATATATATATATATATATATATATATAATATATGCATATATATATGCAAGGCAAAGGCCTTGCATTCTCAGAGTATGAGGGTTCCCAAATAGTGCAAATACAACCTAGAAAAAGGTAAAATTTAGATAAAATCAATCTATATACAGCAAAAAGCAAGTGTGGCAATAGGCGTTTTTTCTTTTCTTTTTCGCTTAGAAACTCTAAAAAACACTTCATGTTCATTTACACAGAGAGCTACATTGCCAGGCTTTCATTCCTTGAGTAAGAGGGGTTCCTAAATAGTGCAAATATGCCATACAAAAGGTCAAATGAACACAAAATCAACATATCAACTATACATACTACTATTTACAACAATTATCAGGTGTGTTTTTTTTTTATTTTTTTTTTTTTTATCTGTGCCACTCCTCAAAACAGTTTCTGTCCACAATGAGACAGAGGGCCACATCACAGGCCTTGCATTTCCACGGTGTGAGGTTCCTTTTCTTCTCCACTTGCTGGCAACGATGGCAGGTCCTTTGGCCTTGTGTGGCTTTCTCTTTCACATCTGTCGCCACGGCAATGGCAACAGGAACATGGTCGGTGCTCCTCTGGATGGCAACTCCGGTCTTTTCCACTCCACACAGCTGGGACACCAGTTCTACCAGGAAGTTCTTATGTGTCATGTGCTGGACCTGTTGTTTTTGGCTTATCTCACAGTGTAGGATGTAGGCATCGGTTGTAGCAATGTCCACAAAGTGCAGGAACAGGGTACGGTACCAGCGAGCAGCTCTGCGATGGGTCGAATAACGCTGGAGAAGCTGGTCTGACAGGTCGACCCCTCCCATGTTCTTGTTGTACGCAATGATAGGGGTAGGGCAGGGAATGTCTTTTACTGCCCACTTTCCATCTCCACCCTTCACTCTCTTCTGGACAGCCTCGCCCGGAAACGCTGGATGGATTGTGGAGCATATTGACACCTCCCGCTTATCCATCCACTTCACAAAGACCAGGGGGGGCCCTCTCTGATCCATCTTACGGTGCCTCTCTCGGATTTTTTTGTTGAGGGCATTTGCTCTGCTACTAGGACACCCTTTCCTGTTGTCCCTGTAGGTACCACAGGCTCCAAAGTTAATGTTAGCCAAACCAAGGAACAGTTTGGGGCTTGTGTAAAAAATTGTCCATGTAAATATGGTACCCTGTGCCAAGATGTGATGGCTGAATGAGGTCCATGACAGCATCATATGACAGTCCATGTACGCTGGGTGTGTGTGATTTGCCCACATACAGGTTGAAGTTGAGGGTGTAGCCGTTACTTGACTCTGCCAACACGAACAGCTTGATCCCCCATTTCGTTGGTTTGTCCTTCATGTATTGGGTCACACCAGTTCTGGCTTCGGTTGCCACCATCCTCTCTAGGGCTGTCCTCGACTAAAGAAATTCTTAGTCGACTAACACTTATAGGATTTTGTCGACTAATCGATTAGTTGATTTAATTGACAGAGCTGTGAGCTTTGAGAGGTGGTTAAGACTAGAAAAGCACAATATAAATGTAGTTAATTAACCATCTTTAAAACAGAGTTTCTCCACAATTAATCCTGCAAAAGCACCACTTTAAATCTTGTGTTTGCCATAAATGTGCTCATGAGTTTCTTGGAAATGAGTAATTAAGCATGAATAAGCATAAAAAATGACTAATCGACTAAAGAAATCTTAGTCGACTAAGACCTAAACTACTGATTAGTCGACTAATCGACTGTCCAGTTCCTTCCTTGGGTGGTGATTTGATTTTATTAGGATCCCCATTAGCTGATGCAAAACATCAGCTACTCTTCCTGGGGTCCACACAGAACATAAAACTCCATTTTCAGACAAAACAAACAAACTACAAATAAAAAGATAAACAAAACAAAACATGATATTTTCAATCTAAAACAGTCACAAACAATCACAAAATCTAAAAGCAAGATAACTAATATTTGTCTCCTTGCAGATATACACATTTCTTTCCATGTATACAAATAATAATATAAGATCTCATAATGAATACACAAATGCAGAACATAAACGTAATGAGCCTGGCAGGCACTCCGAATGTCCTCCATCAGAGGTTGGATTCTGAACAGCTTGTCCTACTGTGGTGTTCCCTTCGTCTGGTCATTTCGTCTGGTCATTTCTGACATATCATGTTCCATGATAACGCCCTGAATCTGTCTCTTGTCATTACAGTAGCTGGAAAGGGCACAGACAAGAGGTGTTTTTTTTTTTTTTTTTTTTCCCCAGTAGTCCTGGAGACTTGGCAGTGACACCAATGACGTGTATATGAGTAGACCTAGGTATTTGTACAGTTCCTCAACTTCAACATCACTCCGTTTTGTATATGCATTCTCCATTTCCTGTTGTTTTTGCTGCCTGCTTGTTGGTGTTTTTGCAGAGTGTCCTCATGGTATCCGTGGCAAAGTACAGCTGGGACAGGTCCATTGGTGAGTGTTCTGAATGCATATTCACCTGGGCTCCTGGTGTTCTGCGGGGCATGAACCTACTGGTTTGTGGGGCAGTATCAGGATCACTCTCTGTTTTCCTGAGCTGTGGTGTGGCTGTCCTGACTTGGCTGGAGGTCTTGACCTCCTGGTTTGACTCTTCCTTCCAGCCCCTCTCTGTGTAGGCCTCGGTCTGCTTGTTGTCGGGGTTGTAGATGGGCCCAGGCTGCTCATCATCTCTGTACATGTCAAGACATATTGTACATCAAGAGTTAACGATGCTCATTGGCACATATGCACAACAATTACAGTGAAGCAGTCATTGGCAATGAAATTGTTGTTCACACAACCACACACAAATATACATAGACACACACACACACACATATA
>NC_041340.1:1832477-1854977 GCF_004354835.1 Perca flavescens | reverse complement strand
ACAGTATGTCTGCCTGCCTGTCTGTCTGCCTGCCTGTCTGTCTGCCTGCCTGTCTGTCTGTCTGTCTGTCTGTCTGTCACACAGACAAAGACATGCATGTGTAACAAAAATGGATCATAAAGTGTCTTTTGTTTCTTTTAAATTAAACTACCGATATACAGGAGCCTGTTGGCCTTTCGGTTTGGAGAGTTAGTGTATTTATTTCATGTTTCTCCCTCTCCTGTGTCCTCTGACAACAGCTGACAGTAGATCGATGTTTCACAGCTCTGTGCCGGCTCCAAAAACACTGAAGAAACGACAACAATCCCAAATGAAAAGCTTTCTCCGTCTCACCGGTGACTCACAAAAAAACAGTGTTACCGCTGCTTTAGGGCATCTTTATTTTTTTTAACCTTTTACAAGAACATGTTTATCGACTGTGAATTCAGTTCAGTTTTTATTTGTCATTGCTACATCATAACAACGAAATATTGTTAGAGCAAAAACAAACAGACCGGCATATCATTTTAATAGGGCTTTCCTCGACTAAAGAACTCCTTAGTCGACTAACACTTATAGGATTTTGTCGACTAATCGATTAGTTGATTTAATTGACAGAGCTGTGAGCTTTGAGAGGTGGTTAAGACTAGAAAAGCACAATATAAATGTAGTTAATTAACCATCTGTAAAACTGAGTTTCTCCAAAATTAATCCTGCAAAAGCACCACTTTAAATCTTGTGTTTACCATAAATGTGCTCAGAAGTTTCTTGGAATTGATTAATTAAGCATGAATAAGCATAAAAAATGACTAATGGACTAAAGAAATCTTAGTCGACTGAGACCAAAACCACCGATTAGTCGACTAAGAGGTGGCAGCCCTACATTTTAAGTTGTTAAGTTGATCCACTTTTCCATGTTGACAAGGGCATGAAAATGAGAAAAAAATAATGGGATAAAAAGAAATCAACAATAGACATTTAGAATAGATAAAACATGTTGCGATTTAACTATGACATTAATGCGATTAATCGCGATTAAATATTTTAATCGTTTGCCAGCACTAGTAAATACAAGCTGCACAATTGTCCTATTAATCCAATCCACTTTATTTATATAGCACAATTTAAACAAGGTTACCAAAGTGCTTTACAGAGATAAACATATAAAACAAGAAGGATCAGCAAAATAAATAAAATAACACTAACAATGACAGCGACAACTAAGACCACAGCAACTCTCACGGTGAATCAAGAGCCAGGGAATAAAAGTATGTTTTTAAACGAGATTTAAAGGTGTGGAGGGTGGCCACACCTTTAATGTGCGTTGGTAAATCATCCCACAGTTTGGGAGGAACTGCTGAAAAAGAGCGTTTAACTATTAACTTAATTTGTAGCTTGTTTCTCTGCTGCAGACTGGAGCGATCTCTCATAATACTGTTGTTCCCATGAGTCACTTAGACACAAAAACATATGGTAGTTACCCTTTAATAAATGAAATAGACATGTTAGGGCTGTGCAATTAATCAAAATTTAATCGTGATTATGATTTCAGCTCCCAACGATGACAAAAACAGAATAATCGAGAAAAACAATTATTTAGCTCATTATGTTTTGCACGTAAACTCTTATTTTCTCGTATTCTGAAAGTTTTAAATAGGAAAAGTATTTAGGCAAAGTTCACGGTTGTATGTTTTTTCTGTTGATTTATTTAACTTTTTCCGCTGTTTTTTTAAGTTCAATAATTGCAACATCTTTCCAGAAGTCAACGAGTAATCGTGTTGCATTATCGTGATTTCAATATTTACCAAAATAATTGATAAGTGATTATATTTTCTCCCGTAATCGAGCAGCCCTAATATTAGATACCTGTCTGGGGAAAAAAGGGCTGATTCAGGATCAGTTTTTAATTCTCTACATCTGTGTAATGACTAGTGTTTGGCTCAGTGTACTGTAGATTATATAGAAGAGAGGGAGAGAGAGAGAGTCAAACACTCCTTGTTGCTTTGAGGTTGCCTTGTAAAGTGGGAGAGATAAAAGATGAAGATGAAACTTTATTCATCCAGAGGGGAAACTGGTGTGCAGCAGCTGCAGAACAAAGTGAGAAAGACTTCAAGTAATACAACATGTAAACACTAGAGATTATCAGTACGGTGCAAAATATTCTGATGTTGTGGGGTATTTTTTTACAATATTCATGTGTCATCAGGGTGTGTCAGATTCACAGTTAATAGCAGCAGAGGTCTACAACTCCCAACAGACTGTTTCTACCTGCTGGGAGTGACTGATACCACACATATTTAGCGTGCAACATGTTGAAGCCAGGAAACCATGAAACTGCAACGCTCGCTGTGTTTCTAGGAACTGGGTTTGACTGGCGGAGCGCTAAGATTGGCCTTCACAACGGGGAACAGGAAGTGGTGCTCGTGTTTATTTACTGCGGCAGTTGCAACGTTCCTGCAGACAAATACCTGCAGTGACATGATTTACGCACACGCGCACACACACACACACACACACACACACACACACACACACACACACACAGAAGAAACACACACACAGAAGAAACACACACACACACAGAAGAAACACACACACACACAGAAGAAACACACACACACACAGAAGAAACACACACACACACACACACACACACACACACACAGAGAAGCACACAAAGAAACACACACACAGAAGCACACACACACACACACACACACAAAGAAACGCACACACACAGATGCACACACGCACACACAGAAGCACAGACACACAGAAACACACACACACACACACACACACAAAGAAGCACACACACACACAGAGAAGCACGCACACACATAGAAGCACACACAGAAACACACACACAGAAACACACACACACACACACAGAGTAGCAAACACACATAGAAGCACACAAAGAAACACACACAGAAGCACAGACACACACACACACACACACACATAAAGAAACACAGAAGCACACACACACACACACACACAAAGAAACACAGAAGCACACACACACACACACACACACACAGGCAGGCACGCACACACACACACACACACACACACACACACACACACACAAAAGAAACACAGAAGCACACACACACACACACACACACACACACACAAAGAAACACAGAAGCACACACACACACACACACACACACAGAAGCGCGCACACACACACACACACACACACACAAAGAAACACAGAAGCACACAAACACACACACAAAGAAACACAGAAGCACACACACACACACACACACATACACACACACACACACACACACACACACACACACAAAGAAACACAGAAGCACACACACACACACAAAGAAACACAGAAGCGCGCACACACACACACACACACACACTAACACACAAAGAAACACAGAAGCGCGCACACACACACACTCGCACACAAAGAAACACACACACACACACACAGAAGCACAGACACACACACACACACACACACACACACACACACACACACACACACACACACACACTCGCACTTGTACGCTACAGTATTTTTCACATCTGATTTACTTTAAGCCAAACAGCTCGGCACCATTGTGATAACCTGTAACATATGATGTAAATCAGTGCGTGGGCGAACCAACACTAAAGGAAATAAAATGGTTTTCAGATATAAATTCAGTCGCCTCTCCTTCCTCATTCATTTTCTGTTTCTAAACTTTCATTTACAGATAAGTTACGGTTCGAGGAAAGGATGTGTAAAGAAACGCACAGTGTTTCGATCATGCCAGTGATCCAGCCACAGGCTCCAGGGTCAAGATGAAAAGTAGTTTTAGAGAAACAGACTTCCTTTTTGGAGCCAGTGGAGGACTTTTTAAGACATTGGTTTCACTTTTTTGTTTTTAGGGCCGGAAGTTGCCGCTTGTGCGTGATACATGACCTGCTACACAACCTTAATCTACTGTATAACTGAGTTGAATTGTGGGTAATGTAGGCACACACGATTTTGTCAAGAAGGAAGAATGTGTGGAATAATAAAAAGTTGATATCTCTGGTTGTGTTGCATCGATTTTGATGGACTTCAGACCGACGATAGAAAGGCAGATTGTTGTTTGAAACCTCATGCTACCTGGCCATCACCTCCCGTTAGCATCCCATTGACTCCCATTCATTCTGACGTCACTTTGACAGAGAATAACTTCACATCTGAAGCGTTTAAAGACTCTATTTGTTCGTTGTTTATTACTAAAGAAACACGACAATGTATAAAAGGCTCCATTACCTTGTAGCTCACGTTATGGCTCCGTAGCAGACGCTTTTATAACAATAGGCTAACGATTGGGTCATAACCACGAGACTTACTGTCACACAGTAGAGGAATTACCGTATAGTACAGGAGAAGCTCACAGGCAGTTTGGACTTCCATTATCTGTTTAGGTTTAATTACTAATGTTAACTACTTGTCAGGTATTAATGGACGACGGCGAGGCGTGAACAATCCGATGCGCAGCAGGTGCAATATTAGAAAATCAATGTTCTTTTTTTTTTTTTATTACATTTATATCAAAACCTCGAGACTTTCAAACATCAAAATATAATTTATTAATATGTATAAGTGTCTAAATAACACATAAACCTATTTTCCTATTGTATTTTGCCTGGAAACTCTTCCAACACACTTGCGTGTCGCGTGAAAAATAGGCGTCAGTCCTATTTCTAGCGTGCACGCGTTTTTTGAGGCAAGGCAATTTTATTTATAAAGCACATTTCAGCACAAGGCAACTCAAAGTGCTTTACACAAAACATCAATCATTAAAGAACAAAATAGGGATTAAAATAAGATTTAAAAATATTAATATATATACAGATGTAATACCATATAAGATGCATAAATAAAAATATAGTTAAGTAGAACAGTTGATACGAGAATTAAAAATCCAGAAATAAAATTTACAATTCCGTATTAAAATTTTATACGAAATAAAATACAAGAATTAAAAATTCACTGTTCGGTAAAAGAATTAAAGAAAAGCATCATCAAAAAGAAAGGTCTTCAGCCTTGATTTAAAAGAGCTGAGAGTTTTGGGCTTTTTGACAGTGAGTGAGGGAGGGGCTAAGAGAAGAGACAGGGAGTGAGGGATGGAAAAATATAAAATAATATTTTTAAAACGATGTAATATGGCACTTAATATGTTTTAGTTTTTTGAGAAATGATATTGGTGTTGCTTTTTTCCAAAAATTTTGTTTTTTTTCCCCTAGTTTGGGTTATTTAAAAAAATATCCGATTAATCGATCGATAAAGTGCTAGATTAATCGATTACAAAAAGAATTGATAGCTGCAGCCCTCACGCCACGCAGCCAGTAGGGGTGGGAATCACCAGAGGCCTCACGATACCATATCATCACGACACTTACGTCACGATACGATATTATTGCGATTTAAAACATATTGCAATATTCTGCGATATTTAACCTTTTTTTCCAACTTCAAATTTTTCCCAATTTCAAATGATGTCCCCAAAGGAAAATGTTGTCAACATCTGTTTTAATCGAAAAAGATACTTTTCTCTGTTTATTCATCTCATTTGAATTGTATTGCTGCAAAATGGGGATTGTGTCAAGCAGACAGAACTGACCAACACATAATAATAATAATAATAATAATAATAATAATAATAATAATAATAATAATAGATCGATACTTGGCTTCTGTGTATCGATACAGTATTGCCACGAAAAATATCGCGATACTATGCTGTATTGATTTTTTTTTTTCCCCCACCCCTAGCAGCCGGTGTGTAACTGGCTTTATAGTTCTCTGAGCTGACCTGGATCCGGTTTGGACCCAAGACCCAGTTCAGTCCAGTCCAGTTTAGTTTAGGTCTCATCCTGAAAGCCTCTGGGGGAAGTTGATTTAACCCTTCTCTCTTAGGGCTGTGCAGTGGATTCGGTTATTAGTCGTGATTACGACTTGGTCTCCTAACGATGTCAAAAACCGGCGTAGGGCCGGTAATCAAGAACAACGATAATTTAGTAATAAGTTTAAGTATTTTGTGTTGTGGTCTGAAGGGGAATTCAGAAAGTTCAATGAGAAAAGTATGAAGCGAAATTTTTACTGTTTATTAGGTTTTGTGTGTGTGTGTGTGTGTGTGTGTGTGTGTGTGTGTCTCTCTCACCAGTTTGTGTGTGTGTGTCTCTCGTGTGTGTGTGTGTGTGTGTGTGTGTGTGTGTGTGTGTGTGTGTGTGTGTGTGTGTGTGTGTGTGTGTCTCTCTCCTGTGTGTGTGTGTGTGTCTCCCTCTCTCACCAGTTTGTGTGTGTGTGTGTCTCTCTCGTGTGTGTGTGTGTGTGTGTGTGTCTCTCTCTCACTAGTATGCGTGTGTGTGTCTCTCTCGTGTGTGTGTGTGTGTGTGTGTGTGTGTGTGTGTGTGTCTCTCTTGATTTGAAAAGGGTAATGTAAAAAAGAGTCCCGGACTGCTGTCAATAAACCTGTGTGTGTGTGTGTGTGTGTGTGTTGTAGATCATAAACTACCAGGGTCCGGCCCGGGTGGTGGTCCAGCTGGTGACGGCGCTGACCCCCCACCCTCAGCTCCACGCTCACAGTCTGGTGGGAAAACAGTGCGACAAAGGCGTCTGCGTCACGGACCTGCAGCCCAAAGACTCCAACATCAGGTCTGCCGGACACACACACACACACACACACACACACACACACACACACACACACACACACACACACACACACACACACACACACACACACACACTAACTTACTTACTTACACTGTGCCGTTGTGGTATCTTTAGTAGCGATTAGAGATGGTCTGATACCAGTATCAGTATCGGCTCCGATGCTGCCTAAAACGCTGGTATCGGTATCGGGAAGTACTGGAGTTTCTGCACCGATGCGATACCACGTAATAAAGCTAGGGCTGGTCCGAATACCATTTTTTGAGCTTCTAAGCTTCGGTAGTAATGAGCATCGATTATTGGAAGCTTCGGAAAGGGGGCTGAACATATTATTATCTCTAATAAAGGCAGGAATCTCTTTGTGTCCGTCTGTTTTTTTGCATTTTGATTATTTTGAGAACCTTCACAAGGGAGAGCAGCAGTGTCGTATTTGGTGCAGTATAGATAGACAGGCCAGACGCATTCAGAATTAATAAACATTTAACCTCTCAAGGATCACCGTCCCGTCAACGAGACACTTTGTGACTGGGGGCGTCGCTGTAACCTCGATAAAACTTCCACTCATGAGCGTTTTTATTACTTTAAAGCATTAAATCTTTAAAATATACAGCCGTGTACACAACTGTTACAAAGTAAAAGAAAATGAAACAATTCAGCCGTAATCTGCGCCCCCGAGAGTGCATAGCATACCTGTTTTCGTTGTCCTTTCAGCAACAAAGTGGTATTTTGACCAAAACTTGATTTTCATAAATCCCCAAGAGTCCGAGGAAATGTAATATCCGAGCTTTATATTCCAAAACGATCTCTTCGCCTCACGATGTTGAAGTTTCCCCTCTGCTGTCTCTTTGATAAATTCTGAAAAAATAGGTAACATCTGCACTGAACTGAAATTTACATTTAAATGTTAGTGGTATTAATTAGGGCTGTCAATCGATTAAAAGATGTAATCAAATTAATTACGTACTCTGTGATTAATTGATCGAAATTAATCGCATACATAATTAACGGTGCCTGAACCGATACTTTTTAAGAAAGTAAAAAAAAGAAGGGTACTAAACAACAGTCGGTGACATTAAAGAAGGGCTTGTTTATTGCTAAGGCCATATGGTCAAAATTAAATGATTTGATAATAATCGATAACTATAACAATAACTTATTTCACTAGTAAATTGCTGTTGAACGACAAAAACAACCACCAAATGGGAAAGGACATTTATAATAACTTCAAATGCACCACGAGGCTGTCGTTTGTGTTGTTTTTGCTGCAGATTGTTAGCCTAGAAATCTAGAGATATGGAATGGATTAATCTGCATTATTTTGACAGCCCTAGTATTAATATATCAATTTGTCGGATGTGTATTGTAAATTTTAATGATGTTGAATGTTTTTGTTGCTACTGCAGCAAAACTAATTACCCCTCGGGGACAAATAAAGGTCTTGAACTTGAATCACAATGAAAAAACGTGAAACAGTTTTCCATTTACGCACTTGTTAATCGCCGCTAGCTTTTCTGCCCAGCTTGCTCGAAGTGGGCGAAGAAGAAGAAGAAGAAGTCGTGTACCGGCGTTGTCGGTACACGACTTCTTCTTCTTCTTCTTCTTCTTCTTCTTCTTCTTCGTAGTTTATTGGCGGTTGGGCAAACCAACTTAAATGTGCATTACCGCCACCAACTGGACTGGAGTGTGAACGAGAGATAAATGCAGAAAATAAATAAACCAAAATAAAAAAAAAAATATTCGAATGTCAAATTTTCAAATCGAATACCAACCCACCGAACGAATATTCAAATATTCGGGTACAGCCCTAAATAAAGCCCTAAAGAAAATCAGTTTTTTTATCTATTTGAATTTATGATCTTTTTCCGTTTATAACGGACTACCAAACTGGAGAATAAAAGAAAGTTCTACAGCTTGTTCATGTTTCACAAAGAGTTTCACCTGAGCCAGACAGACAACAGAAATAGAAATCATATCACATCTATACAGAGATAGTAGTATACAGCTGTTATACATCATATCACATCTATACAGAGATAGTAGTATACAGCTGTTATACATCATATCACATCTATACAGAGATAGTAGTATACAGCTGTTATACATCATATCACATCTATACAGAGATAGTAGTATACAGCTGTTATACATCATATCATCACACAGAGATAGTAGTATACAGCTGTTATACATCATATCACATCCATACAGAGATAGTAGTATACAGCTGTTATACATCATATCACATCCATACAGAGATAGTAGTATACAGCTGTTATATATCATATCACATATATACAGAGATAGTAGTATACAGCTGTTATACATCATATCATCATACAGAGATAGTAGTATACAGCTGTTATACATCATATCATCATACAGAGATAGTAGTATACAGCTGTTATACATCATATCATCATACAGAGATAGTAGTATACAGCTGTTATATATCATATCACATCCATACAGAGATAGTAGTATACAGCTGTTATACATCATATCATCATACAGAGATAGTAGTATACAGCTGTTAAAACATAATAAATATATGACACTCTGGTATCAGATCGGTACTCGGTATCGGCCGATACGCAAGTTCAGGTATCGGGAAGCAAAAAATGGTATCGGACCATGTCTAGTAACGATGCTGTGATGATGTATGAAGAGGAATCCCCTGACACTGTTGTTGATTATAAAAGTTTATTACATCAAAGAATTCAGCATCAGTTACAGATCTGGAGAGGACAGTTTACCAATTCTCAAAATAGTCACTCTGAACTTCTGCTGTTGAAACACTGTAAATACAGTACAGGCCAAAAGTTTGGACACACCTTCTCATTCAATGTGTTTCCTTTTTATTTTCATGACTATTTACATTGTAGATTCTCACTGAAGGCATCAAAACTATGAATGAACACATATGGAATTATGTACTTAACAAAAAAGTGTGAAATAACTGAAAACATGTCTTATATTTTAGATTCTTCAAAGTAGCCACCCTTTGCTTTTTTATTAATAAGGGAAATAATTCCACTAATGAACCCTGACAAGGCACACCTGTGAAGGTAAAACCATTTCAGGTGACTACCTCATGAAGCTCATTGAGAGAACACCAAGGGTTTGCAGAGTTATCAAAAATAGCAAAGGGTGGCTACTTTGAAGAATCTAAAATATAAGACATGTTTTCAGTTATTTCACACTTTTTTGTTAAGTACATAATTCCATATGTGTTCATTCATAGTTTTGATGCCTTCAGTGAGAATGTACAATGTAAATAGTCATGAAAATAAAAAGGAAACACATTGAATGAGAAGGTGTGTCCAAACTTTTGGCCTGTACTGTATATTCTAGGGCTGTTCCCTCTTAGTGGATTAGTCGACTAATCGGTGGTTTTGGTCTTAGTCAACTTAGATCTCTTTAGTCCATTAGTCATGTTTGATGCTTTTTGTTCATGCTGAATGACTTATTTCCAAGAAACGTACGAGCACATCTCTGGTAAACAAAAGAATTAAAGTGGTGCTTTTAGCACGACTCTTTGTGGAGAAACTCCACAGATCTGTCGATTAAATCAACTAATCCAGCGGTTCCCAAGCTTTTTTCCTTGGTGCCCCTCCTACTCATGTCTAAGAAAAGCTGAGTGTAGCAAGTGTCCCAGGTTAATAGGTCCCGGAGGTTTGGCCTACTAAGTAGCCTGCCTACAATTTTAAGCGAGAACAGCAATATATAGTTTTTATACTGACTTTTGTATACATTATATATTCTAGTGTGTCATCATAATTTGTTAACATGTGCAAATATATATTTTTTACCTCAACCTTAAACCAGATAAAGACTTATGCACCCCCCCGTGATCTTTGCCGCCCCCCTAAGGGGTGCCCGGACCCCAGGTTGGGAACCACTGAACTAATCCATTAGTCGGTACAGAGAGCAAATTCCATATTAGCTCCTAACAGAAAAGTATATAGAGCAAATGTTGTAAATGGGTTGTACATCTTCAGATACCACACCGTAACTTCGTGAGGGTGTGAGACTCACAGGTGTGTTTCCGGCAGCTTTCCTAACCTGGGCATCCTCCACGTGACCAAGAAGAACGTGGCCAAGACGCTGGACGAGAGGATGGTCGAGGCCTTCAGGCTCGGATACAACTGTGGCGTCTGCATCCACCCCGAGATAGACGCCCAGCAGGGGGAGGTCAGGGTCCCCGGGAGCTCACCGGTCAGTCCGGGAGGGGGGGTCTCTTTCACCTGTGTGTGTGTGTGTGTGTGTGTGTGTGTGTGTGTCTGTCTGTCTCATTAGTGTGTGTGTGTGTGTCTCTCGTCGGTGTGTGTGTGTGTGTGTGTGTCTCTCTCATCAGTGTGTGTGTGTCTGTCTTTCACCTGTGTGTGTGTGTGTGTGTGTGTGTGTCTCTCTCTTTCACCTGTGTGTGTGTGTGTGTTTCTGTCTGTCTCTCGTCGGTGTGTTTGTGTGTGTGAGTCTGATTAGTCTGTGTGTGTGTCTCTCGTCTGTGTGTGTGTCGTTCACCTGTGTGTGTGTGTGTGTGTGTCTCTCTCTCACGTGTGTGTGTGTGTGTGTGTGTCTCTCACGTGTGTGTGTGTGTGTGTGTGTGTGTGTGTGTGTGTGTGTGTCTCTCTTTCACGTGTGTGTGTGTGTGTGTCTCTTGTCGTGTGTGTGTGTGTGTGTGTGTGTGTGTGTCTCTCGTCGGGGTGTGTGTGTGTGTGTCTCTCTCATCGGTGTGTGTGTCTCTCTTTCGTGTGTGTGTGTGTGTGTGTGTGTGTGTGTGTGTGTGTGTGTGTGTGTGTGTGTGTGTGTGTGTCGGTCAGTGTGTGTGTTTGTGTGTGTGTGTGTCTCTCGTCGGTGTGTGTGTCTCTCTTTCTGTGTGTGTGTGTGTGTGTGTGTGTGTGTCTCTCTCGTCGGTCAGTGTGTGTGTGTGTGTGTGTGTGTGTGCATGTTCCTGTATCAGTAACTTTGAGAGGCCACATTGGAAAGTGGAGATATTTTAGTGAGGTCGACCTGCAAAGATGAATCAATTAGTTGTTGTTGTTTTTGTAAAAACACTGATCCATATTCTTTACCATTTTCTGACCAAACTACTAATCCATTCATTGAGAAAATGATCTCTATGAATGGACATTAATTGACTACGATGCTGCTTAGTTGTGTTCGTGTTTCCATCACCTTACCTCCCAAACCATCCACCATTTTCTTCATTTTCTTTCTCATGTCTTATTTTTTGTGTTGTTTTTTTTTTTCCTCATCTTGTCCCTAAATCAATGTAACTGTGTCCACTCCTCACCCCTCTCGTTTCCCTTCAGACCACCAGCGCAGTGTGATCAGCAGCGCGGCGGCCCTGCAGGCTAAAGAAATGGACCTCAGCGTGGTTCGGCTCATGTTCACAGCGTTCCTCCCCGACAGCGACGGAGGTTTCTCCAGACGACTCGAGCCCGTCGTGTCTGAACCCATCTACGACAGCAGTGAGTCTGAACACAGTTACACATCCAACATTATGGGATGGATCCCTACGGAGATAGACCTTTTAGTTAAAGAGTAAGATCCTTTTAGTTTAACATGAAACAGCCCCGAAATCACCATCACCAAACTACACCAGACTCCATGTAAATAATCAGGACTTTTAGCGTGTATAGAGCCAGCATATCTCCACCAGACTCCATGTAAATAATCAGGACTTTTAGCGTGTATAGAGCCAGCATATCTCCACCAGACTCCATGTAAATAATCAGGACTTTTAGCGTGTATAGAGCCAGCATATCTCCACCAGACTCCATGTAAATAATCAGGACTTTTAGTGTGTATAGAGCCAGCATATCTACACCAAACTCATGTAAATAATCAGGACTTTTAGCGTGTATAGAGCCAGCATATCTCCACCAGACTCCATGTAAATAATCAGGACCTTTAGCATGTATAGAGCCAGCATATCTACACCAGACTCCATGTAAATAATCAGGACTTTTGGCATGTATAGAGCCAGCATATCTCCACCAGACTCCACGTAAATAATCAGGACTTTTAGCGTGTATAGAGCCAGCATATCTCCACCAGACTCCATGTAAATAATCAGGACTTTTGGCGTGTACAGAGCCAGCATATCTCCACCAGACTCCATGTAAATAATCAGGACTTTTGGCGTGTATAGAGCCAGCATGTTTCCACATGTAAATGGGTGAATTAAGAGTTGTTGTTTTTTTTAACTTTTAACATATGCTGGCTCAAAAAACCTTGAAACACAAGATTTGACAACCCAAACTCTACAGCTTCAGTGCGACTCTAAAGTGAAATTGCAGTGATGTTTCAGTCCTTTTTGAGAGGAAGCTGCAGCGTACTGAAACCAAACCAGCAGGAAGAGGGAAATGAAACCGGGCGGCCTGACACAAATGCACAATAAATCCTCAGAGAGAGAGAGCGCGAGAGAGAGAGTGTCAAGCGGGGACACACACACAGCAGAGGGTGTGATCAGAGTTCAATAACGAAAAGCATGAGTGTCAAACTCAGTGTCTCTGAGGGCCTGAATGTGAAAACTGGGGGAATTTCTGAGTCTCAAAGTTGGCAAATCTGCCCAAATTCTTTGTGTCTGAGTGTGGCGTAATTGCAGTATGAAAAACAGTTTCCTGTGTATTTGGATTTGGTAAACAACTAGTCTAAAGTTATTGTAAACCTAAACTGATATGCGGGCCGGATTAAAACCTGCGAGGGACAAACAGACACACATACACACTAGGGCTTAACGAGTTTTGAAAATAATTTTTTTTTTTTAATATTGCGATTTAATATGTGATTATTTTTTAAGCTCTTTGTCTTCTGTATTATTCAACAAAGACTAGCAATAAATCATGGTATAGTATGAACAACACTAGAGATTAGATAGATTAAACAAACTGTTGTTTCCTGGAGGCCACGCTGGGATGTGATGATGAAATTAGGTGATGCATGAATTTATACGAATTATTAAATTTTTTATTTAACTACTTCAGTCACAGTAGTACATTGAGCACAAATCACTCACTGGACAGGCAGCCCCGCGGAGCTCAGTCAGGACAGCAGATATCTCTGTGCTCGAGTAGCAGTGCTTCGGCTGTAGTCTACTTCCACTAGCCTGGGTAAATCCTGACCAACTTCCGGCAAATTTGAGATTTGCTCTGCAAGTCAGTCAGGCGAAGAGCCCATTCAAACCCATTTCCAATGTCCCCAAAATCAAGGCAACAATCACAAGCGTTGAGGAGGGCTTTACACCAATCACAACCTTTGAGGAAGGCTCTAGACCAATCACAACTGTTGAGGAGGGCTCTACACCAATCGCAACCGTTGAGGACGGCTTTACACCAATCACAACCTTTGAGGAGGGCTCTACACCAATCACAACCGTTGAGGAGGGCTCTACACCAATCACAACCGTTGAGGAGGGCTCTACACCAATCACAACCATTGAGGAGGACTCTACACCAATCACAACCATTGAGGAGGGCTTTACACCAATCACAACCATTGAGGAGGGCTCTACACCAATCACCACCGTTGAGGAGGACTCTACACCAATCACAACCGTTGAGGAGGGCTCTACACCAATCACAACCATTGAGGAGGGCTCTACACCAATCACAACCGTTGAGGAGGGCTCTACACCAATCACAACCGTTGAGGACTCTACACCAATCACAACCATTGAGGAGGGCTCTACACCAATCACAACCGTTGAGGACTCTACACCAATCACAACCATTGAGGAGGGCTCTACACCAATCACAACCGTTGAGGAGGGCTCTACACCAATCACAACCATTGAGGAGGGCTCTACACCAATCACAACCATTGAGGAGGGCTCTACACCAATCACAACCGTTGAGGAGGGCTCTACACCAATCACAACCGTTGAGGAGGGCTCTACACCAATCACAACCATTGAGGAGGGCTCTACACCAATCACAACCATTGAGGAGGGCTCTACACCAATCACAACCGTTGAGGAGGACTCTACACCAATCACAACCGTTGAGGAGGGCTCTACACCAATCACAACCGTTGAGGAGGGCTCTACACCAATCACAACCATTGAGGAGGGCTCTACACCAATCACAACCATTGAGGAGGGCTCTACACCAATCACAACCGTTGAGGACTCTACACCAATCACAACCATTGAGGAGGGCTCTACACCAATCACAACCATTGAGGAGGGCTCTACACCAATCACAACCATTGAGGAGGGCTCTACACCAATCACAACCATTGAGGAGGGCTCTACACCAATCACAACCGTTGAGGACTCTACACCAATCACAACCATTGAGGAGGGCTCTACACCAATCACAACCGTTGAGGAGGGCTCTACACCAATCACAACCATTGAGGAGGGCTCTACACCAATCACAACCATTGAGGAGGGCTCTACACCAATCACAACCGTTGAGGACTCTACACCAATCACAACCGTTGAGGAGGGCTCTACACCAATCACAACCGTTGAGGACTCTACACCAATCGCAACCATTGAGGAGGGCTCTACACCAATCACAACCGTTGAGGAGGGCTCTACACCAATCACAACCATTGAGGAGGGCTCTACACCAATCACAACCATTGAGGAGGGCTCTACACCAATCACAACCATTGAGGAGGGCTCTACACCAATCACAACCATTGAGGAGGGCTCTACACCAATCAAAACCATTGAGGAGGGCTCTACACCAATCACAACCATTGAGGAGGGCTCTACACCAATCACAACCATTGAGGAGGGCTCTACACCAATCACAACCGTTGAGGAGGGCTCTACACCAATCACAACCGTTGAGGAGGACTCTACACCAATCACAACCATTGAGGAGGGCTCTACACCAATCAAAACCATTGAGGAGGGCTCTACACCAATCACAACCATTGAGGAGGGCTCTACACCAATCACAACCGTTGAGGAGGGCTCTACACCAATCACAACCATTGAGGAGGGCTCTACACCAATCACAACCGTTGAGGACTCTACACCAATCACAACCGTTGAGGAGGGCTCTACACCAATCACAACCGTTGAGGACTCTACACCAATCGCAACCATTGAGGAGGGCTCTACACCAATCACAACCATTGAGGAGGGCTCTACAATCAATCACAACCATTGAGGAGGGCTCTACACCAATCACAACCATTGAGGAGGGCTCTACACCAATCAAAACCATTGAGGAGGGCTCTACACCAATCACAACCATTGAGGAGGGCTCTACACCAATCACAACCATTGAGGAGGGCTCTACACCAATCACAACCGTTGAGGAGGGCTCTACACCAATCACAACCGTTGAGGAGGACTCTACACCAATCACAACCATTGAGGAGGGCTCTACACCAATCACAACCATTGAGGAGGGCTCTACACCAATCACAACCATTGAGGAGGGCTCTACACCAATCACAACCATTGAGGAGGGCTCTACACCAATCACAACCGTTGAGGACTCTACACCAATCACAACCATTGAGGAGGGCTCTACACCAATCACAACCATTGAGGAGGGCTCTACACCAATCACAACCATTGAGGAGGGCTCTACACCAATCACAAACCATTGAGGAGGGCTCTACACCAATCACAACCATTGAGGACTCTACACCAATCACAACCATTGAGGAGGGCTCTACACCAATCACAACCATTGAGGAGGGCTCTACACCAATCACAACCATTGAGGAGGGCTCTACACCAATCACAACCGTTGAGGACTCTACACCAATCACAACCAGGAGGGCTCTACACCAATCACAACCGTTGAGGACTCTACACCAATCGCAACCATTTAGGAGGGCTATACACCAATCACAACCATTGAGGAGGGCTCTACACCAATCACAACCATTGAGGAGGGCTCTACACCAATCACAACCATTGAGGAGGGCTCTACACCAATCAAAACCATTGAGGAGGGCTCTACACCAATCACAACCATTGAGGAGGGCTCTACACCAATCACAACCATTGAGGAGGGCTCTACACCAATCACAACCGTTGAGGAGGGCTCTACACCAATCACAACCGTTGAGGAGGACTCTACACCAATCACAACCGTTGAGGACTCTACACCAATCACAACCATTGAGGAGGGCTCTACACCAATCACAACCGTTGAGGAGGGCTCTACACCAATCACAACCATTGAGGAGGGCTCTACACCAATCACAACCATTGAGGAGGGCTCTACACCAATCACAACCAAGGACTCTACACCAATCACAACCGTTGAGGAGGGCTCTACACCAATCACAACCAGGACTCTACACCAATGCAACCATTGAGGAGGGCTCTACACCAATCACAACCATTGAGGAGGGCTCTACACCAATCACAACCATTGAGGAGGGCTCTACACCAATCACAACCATTGAGGAGGGCTCTACACCAATCAAAACCATTGAGGAGGGCTCTACACCAATCACAACCATTGAGGAGGGCTCTACACCAATCAAAACCATTGAGGAGGGCTCTACACCAATCACAACCATTGAGGAGGGCTCTACACCAATCACAACCATTGAGGAGGGCTCTACACCAATCACAACCATTGAGGAGGGCTCTACACCAATCACAACCGTTGAGGAGGGCTCTACACCAATCACAACCATTGAGGAGGGCTCTACACCAATCACAACCGTTGAGGACTCTACACCAATCACAACCGTTGAGGAGGGCTCTACACCAATCACAACCGTTGAGGACTCTACACCAATCACAACCATTGAGGAGGGCTCTACACCAATCACAACCATTGAGGAGGACTCTACACCAATCGCAACCATTGAGGAGGGCTCTACACCAATCACAACCATTGAGGAGGACTCTACACCAATCAAAACCATTGAGGAGGGCTCTACACCAATCACAACCATTGAGGAGGGCTCTACACCAATCAAAACCATTGAGGAGGGCTCTACACCAATCACAACCATTGAGGAGGGCTCTACACCAATCACAACCATTGAGGAGGGCTCTACACCAATCACAACCATTGAGGAGGGCTCTACACGACTACTCTCAGTTACACCTGAGAAGGGTGTGGTGTCAGCCAGGCTGTACTTCACCCAACATAGTCCCACGTCAACATCTGCCTAGGAAATTGTCCAATCTTAATCTTCATTTCTATTTTTACTCGCTGTGAATACGCAGGCCACAAGAAGTAATTAGGTTTTGTTGTTGTTGTTGTTTTTGTTGGGGTCACTTCTACTCACGACATGCTAACGACAACAAAGGATTCCATTCATTACGCTAAGCTAAGCTAGTTAAACACAATACAAATATAGAGGAGATGGTGATTAAACCTATTTCAACAAACGGTGGCGTATTCCTTTAAGGCAGGGGGGTCAAACTCATTTTCCCAGAGGGCCACACTGGACAAAGAGAATCACACCAAGGGCCAGATATGTGTTGAGTTTATTTGTTTTTGTTCAGACTTTTTTGTGGCTTTCTCAGACATTTTTTTGTAAAGTTGTTGCTTCATTCTGACATTTTTGTTGACATGAATCCCTACAAAAGTCATCAAAAGAGTTCCTTAGCCAACATAGAATTTGGCTAGAATTTAGCGAATCAAGAAATACTATTGTTTTAACAACAGCCTGTTTCTCAGCCTGAATATGAAAACTCTCTCTGCTGCTTCTGGGGGAATTTCTGAGTCTCAGAGTCAGCAAATCTGCCCAAATTCTAGTTTGAATGTCAGGTAATTGCATTTAAAAAAAAAAAACACTTTCCTGTGTATTTGGTTTGGCACACAACTTGGCGGGCCAAAATGTTATTGTGAACCAAAATTGATATATACGGCCCGGATCTAAATCTGCAAGGGGCCGGATTTGGCCCACGGGCCTTGAGTTTGACACATGTGCTTTAAGGTGACGCACAGATGAGTCGCTATCAGGTGGAAAATATGACTGAGACGACGCACAACATGTGGTGACACACAAGATAAACAAGAGACAAATTAAACTCTCAGGTAGGGCCCACACAGCAGATCTTTTTCCATAGATATGGTATTTGGTGATTTAGTTTTTGTCTTTTCATCCTATGGACCCTATGTTTCCCATGCATTGGTGTCTACGTGACTGATGGCAACAACAATCTGTGGAAAGGATCCGTACAGAGATGGACCTTTTAGTTAAAGAGTAAGATGCTTTTTGTTTAACATGGAACAGCCCCGAAATCACCATCACCAAACTCCACCTGACTCCATGTAAATAATCAGGACTTTTAGCGTGTATAGAGCCAGCATATCTCCACCAGACTCCATGTAAATAATCAGGACTTTTAGCGTGTATAGAGCCAGCATATCTACACCAGACTCCATGTAAATAATCAGGACTTTTATCATCGTTAAACACGCTTCATTCAAAGTTGACAGAAACTAAATAAAACCATCAAAAAGCTGTCTTGGTTCATCTTTCCACTGTTCCAACAATCACCACTCTGGTTTGGTTGAAATAAACCCTTAATTCACCCATTTACGTGTGGAGATATGCTGACTGTATACATGCTAAAAGTCCTGATTATTTACATGGAGTCTGGTGGAGATATGCTGGCTCTATACACGCTAAAAGTCCTGATTATTTAAATGGAGTCTGGTGGAGATATGCTGGCTCTATACACGCTAAAAGTCCTGATTATTTACATGGAGTCTGGTGGAGATATGCTGGCTCTATACACGCTAAAAGTCCTGATTATTTACATGGAGTCTGGTGGAGATATGCTGGCTCTATACACGCTAAAAGTCCTGATTATTTACATGGAGTCTGGTGGAGTTTGGTGATGGTGATTTTGGGGCTGTTTCATGTTAAACTAAAAGGATTTTGCTCTTTAACTAAAAGGTCTATCTCTGTAGGGATCCTTTCCTTAATGTTGTCAGACACTTAGAATAATAATCTGAGTCTGTCAGCAGCAACAACAGAACTTTTAGTGAAGGCTGACTGATGCTGAACATCTGTCCTGTAGGGTTACATTACAGCTCAGTTCAGGGTTGCCGTGTTACAGCGTTCCCGCTCAATACTGGACCACCTTTAAAGATTGTTGTTGCCATCAGTCACTTAGACACTAATGGGAAAATATCCAAGTTGAACTTTAAATAACTGTAGTAAAGATGCATGAGCCTCTTTAACAGACTTCACAGATCTTTTGGTCTGTCTGTCTCTCTGTCTGTCTCTCTCTCTCTCTCTCTCTCTCTCTCTCTGTCTGTCTGTCTGTCTGACACAGACAGTACATGACAACAGGGCAATGCATTTAGTGTCCAACCCCTGTGTTGTCTCTCTCCACTGACCGAGCTGCTGTGTCTCTGTCTGTCTTCCCTCAGAGGCTCCGAACGCCTCCAACCTGAAGATCGTGCGGATGGATCGCACCGCTGGCTGCGTGAGCGGAGGAGAGGAGGTCTATCTGCTCTGTGACAAAGTCCAGAAAGGTGAGACGGGATTTTAGAAGACACTCGGGACAGACCCTAAGCTTAAAGTGCCCATATTATGAAAACAAAAAACACTTTTTCTGGTGATTTGGGGTGTTCTTTTGTGTCTCTGGTGCTTCCACACACATACAAACTTTGAATAAATCCATCCATGGTGTTCTGAGTGAGATCCGGTTTCTGAATGTGTCCTGCCTTCAGTCTCCTGGTGAGCTGGTCAAAATCGGCTCGCACTGTGACGTCACAGTCACATGTCGTTCTCAATAGCAAAGCACTGCTACAACACACACTAGTTCACCCTAATCTCCAAAAGAACTACTTCCATGTGCTCCCTGGTTTAGAAGAAGTCTCCCAGCTGATCCTGAAGTTGGAGAAACAGCCTTTCTTTTACTGTCTATGGAGCTAGCTGACATGAGCTACATCTGAGCTACTGAGCATGTGCGAGTGCAATCAAAGATAGTACAGAAGAAGAAGATGAAAAGAGAGGTCTCACTCTGTAGCTAAAACAGAAACCAGGTGAAAAGAGGATCTGCAGCAGTGAGAGAGAGCTGTGCAGTACAACAAAATTATGGTGTTTTTTTGATAATTAAACCATGTAAACCTATTCTGGTACAACCTTAAAATACAGTTATGAACCTGAAAATGAGCATAATATGGGCGCATTAATAAGGGGGAAGATATGAGGAAAATATGCCGTAACGTTGTTGAATATCGTGATAACGATATAACTTAACGATAAATAATCAGATATTTAAGTGTTCTCGTAGGGCTGGGCGATAGGGAGAAAATCAGATATCATGAAATATTCTTGACCAAATCGATTTTGCGGCGATATGCTATTTGGTTGCAATTGGTGCTTTAACAAAATATCGTCACACTTAGATTTTAGATAAATAATCATCAGTAATGTGGACATAATGTCTAAGTGGGGAAAAGGCAAATAATAGAAGAGCTAGAACAGTCTGGTAAGTTCAAAGTACATCACTTTACTGTAATGCAGCCTTTAAAACCAGTAAAAGACACTTATGGTCATATCACCATATTACGATATCCAAAATTTAAGACGATATCTAGTCTCATCTCACGATATCGATATAATATCGATATGTTGCCCAGCTCTATGTTCTCAGTTTCTGCTGCTTTCAGTTTTCTGATAAAATACAGCAAACTGCTCGTTGAGTTTAAAACAAATGAAAGGAAATCATCTCCAACTTTCTTTTATTGGACAAATTGAACACTGAATTGAACACAAAAGCACGTTCTCAAAGTCTTAAAAATGTCTTGAATATAATATTTAAAATGAGGACTTTTAAAGTCTTAAATTTCATTCACAAAGGTCTAACAACATTTGTATTGTCCTTTCACAGGATTTACCCATTTTTGGGGTTTTCTTTAACCAAATTGTCCAAAAAAAATAACGTGAATGGTTCCATACAGCGCTCTTCCCAATAAAAATAAAGGATCAGTTCACTACTTTCATTGAATTGAAAAATGGGTGTTTAATTCAATTTTATATGATTTTAAAAAATATTGAAAAAAAATGACATAAATCTTGGAAAAAGCTTAAAAAATAAACGTCAAAATGCCCAGAAAAAAATCAACGAAAACAACTGGAAAAGTAATCGGGCATCGGGAAAAGTGTCGAAATTTGGACCCAGAAAGGAAGGAAGACAACACAAGGGTTAAATAACTTCGTCACAGAGTATGTATGTATTCAGTACTACAATAAAATGTTGTATTTAAGTTCAAGTACTTCGTAAACAATTATTTTACAGCCTAAAATCCTGTCTGATTTTCCATTATATCCAACATACTCTTGCCAGTTTGTTCATGAATTGGTATTAAATTTCAATCTAATAATAGTATTAAAAAAATATCTTTTAAAAAGTCTTAAATTTCACTTGTGGAAACCTGGGCTGTACCTTTTAAAAAGGCCTCACTTAAATTACTTACCACTTAAAAATAATTTACAGTTACATTTAACCCTTGTGTTGTCTTCCCGTCAAACATTAAGCAACTTTTAGTTTTTCTGGGTCAAAATTTTAACTTTTCTTCAACGTTTTGGCATTTAGTGACAGGACAGCTTAGACATGAAAGGGGAGAGAGAGAGAGAGGAGGGGGGGAATGATGTGCAGGAAAGTGACGCAAGTCGGAATCCAACCCGCAACTTCTGCATCAAGGACTGAGCCTCTTTTATATGGGCGCTCGCTCTACCACTAGGCCACCCAAGCACCCAGTTTTTGCCACTTTTTCCGATGTCTGTGGATTTTTTTTTCAGCACCCTTTTTATGTTTTTTTTTAAGCTTTTTCTGACATTTTTGTCACTTTTTTTCAATTTATTTCTCTTTAAATGCTATTAAATTTAATAAAAAAAAAAACAAATTCAATGAAAGTAGTGAACTG
>NC_041340.1:1809977-1824977 GCF_004354835.1 Perca flavescens | reverse complement strand
GACTCTTTGTGGAGAAACTCAGATTTACAGATCTGTCGATTAAATAAGCTAATCGATTAGTCGATACAGTTGAATGAGTGTTAGTCGACTAAGGATTTCTTCAATCGAACACAGCCCTACTGTCAGTTAAACACGTTATTAAGGGCGTTAACGCAAACCCATTTTAACAGCAAGTTTTTTATCGCGAGATTAACGTTCTTTTTGGCCTAGCAAACTTTGTAGTTTTTTCCACATGCTGTTGCAACAACTAGTAACGTTAGAACAACTACAGCTACCACACCGGATCTAGCTAGACCGGAAACACAACAACCGGCACGCTGAACACACACTGGTTTGGGCTCGCGAGCCGGCCAAAGAGTAGCTAGCAGGCTAACGGTACGTTCTGAGTGGATGGCTAGCGCGAAACGCCAAAATGGACACCAATAAGATTCTGAATGGAAAGTTTACTTTTAAAAAGTTGCCAAATGGTTCCACTGACGAGACCAAAGTGATGTGTGTGTGTTTGGTTGTTGTGAACTGAGCTATCATCGCAGCACGTCCAGTCTGGAATAACACTTGATGGCCGAGCGCACAGCTGATGGCCGAGCACACAGCTGATGGCCGAGCACACAGCTGATGGCCGACAAACAGCTGATGGCCGAGCACACAGCTGATGGCACACAGCTGATGGCCGAGCACACAGCTGATGGCACACAGCTGATGGCCACGCACACAGCTGATGGCCAGGGACACAGCTGATGGCCGAGCACACAGCTGATGGCTGAGCACACAGCTGATGGCCGAGCACACAGCTGATGGCTGAGCACACAGCTGATGGCTGATGGCTGAGCACACAGCTGATGGTCGAGCCCACAGCTGATGGTCGAGCCCACAGCTGATGGCCACGCACACAGCTGATGGCTGAGCACACAGCTGATGACCTAACACACAGCTGATGGCCGAGCACACAGCTGATGGCCACGCACACAGCTGATGGCTGAGCACACAGCTGATGACCTAACACACAGCTGATGGCCGAGCACACAGCTGATGGCCACGCACACAGCTGATGGCCACGCACACAGCTGATGGCTGAGCACACAGCTGATGACCTAACACACAGCTGATGGCCGAGCACACAGCTGATGGTCGAGCCCACAGCTGATGGCCACGCACACAGCTGATGACCTAGCACACAGCTGATGGTCGAGCCCACAGCTGATGGCCTAGCACACAGCTGATGGCTGAGCCCACAGCTGATGGTCGAGCCCACAGCTGATGGCCACGCCCACAGCTGATGGCTGAGCACACAGCTGATGACCTAGCACACAGCTGATGGCCGAGCACACAGCTGAGGACAATTCTCCGCTCTCTCGTCAAAGCCTTTGGTCCAATGAAGGTTAACAAAAAGATTTAATAACGAAATTACATGACAAAAACAAGTTTTAACGTTGCAGCGGACTGAAAAGATGCTCCTCCCTTGTGGATTCACATTTTACAGACCCTCTCCAACACTCCGCTTGTTCACTATATTCTCCAGGACATGTGGGCGGTTCCTTTTCAACATGTGGATTAAAACCGTTCCCATTGGTCCTTCGATGGTGCATGTTGGGCACATCTCATTGGTTTTCTTCGTCACCCAAAATAAGGAGGGCATACCTCTAACATAATGCGTGTTTGATGTTACTCTCGGACATAGGTGAACGGTTTTATCGTGTGGATTTAAGCCAAGGACCACTTAACTGACAGAGAGGCGGAGCAGGGACCCCCTACTACATATGTTGTATAAAGTGTCCAAACATGTATTAAGTTGCATATTTTATATTATTTTAAGTGTTTTTATTAATTTTCAGAAAATAATCACACTACAACAAATAATACAGGTGCAAATCAGAACTGTCACAGTAAGGCTCATCTTCAATAAAATAAACATGAGAGTGTTGAAACAAGCGATATTTGGCACAGTAGGTCAGCATAAGTCACCCTTAAGAATCACCGTTGGTCCAAAAGTTAACTTATCCCGAAGTTCTCCCGAAGAGAAAAGCACTTCAAATAAAACCAAGCAGAGACAAACAGACGTATACTAAATACATAGAAATGCTCATTTGTTGATGGTTGACATACACAGAGAGCATGCCTCCAATGCTTTCCTCCCCAGTTGCATATTAAACTGGGCCTACAATAACGTGTAAGGTGGCCTAAAGCCTTTATATGTACCTTTTTTGCATAGAAAACAAAGATTTTAAAATAGCCTAATTATTGTTGGCATGATTTTATAAATCGTGTTTTAATGTTAAACATACATGTGGCACAGTGACTAAGATGAGCTGTATCTGTGGATGGCTACCTTAGTGACTACCTTACTTTTAGGCCAGTAAGCCTATCCCTAGTGGGGATTTATATTTGCTAATAATATGTGAAATCCATGTTAAGACTTAAAAAAATTAACAATAATTTGGAGGCTCCCCCAGCATTGACTCTGAGGACCCCCTTTTTGAAGGGGGTAAGCGAGCATCTGGAAAGCGTACCTCCTATGGGGAGATCCTGATGCTACCAAGCCATCACCTCCCGTTAGCATCCCATTGACTCCCATTCATTTTGACGTCACTTTGACAGCGAATAACTTTACATCTGAAGCGTTTAAAGACTCTATTTGTCCGTTGTTTATTTCTAAAGAAACACGACAATGTATAAAAGGCTCCATTACCTTGTAGCTCACGTTATAGCTCCGTAGCAGAACGCTTTTATAACAATAGGCTAACGATTGGGTCATAACCACGAGACTTACTGTCACACAGTAGAGGAATTGCTGCTCAGTAATGCTCAGCCAGCACCGGAAAAGAGACTTAATTGGTCTCAGTGGAATATACACACACACACACACACACACACACACACACACACACACACACACACACACGTTGCACGTTACATTTCTACTGTTTAGAAACGAAAGCTCGCTCCATTTTGCCATTCCAGTTTCTGTGGGTGCTTCTGCTGCTTCTTCTCCTCTGGGAAAACACCACCGCGTTGCATTGTGGGATACGGGAGTAACATGTAGGGTACATCATTTGTACACTCAAATGAGCAGTGCATTGTGGGTATTTTATAGTGGTCTATATAGTGAATGAAATTAACAGCGGTGAATTGGAACACCTCTACAAAATGGTGAACACACTATATAGGGAACTGTTTCTGTGATAGGGAACAGTTTCCAACGCTGCTCTTGTGTCATTCTCTCATGGTGTGGGTGTGTTTGATTTATCCACCAGGTTACTTCCAGGGCTTCAGTACCTACAACTATGGAGGAGCAGGAGGAGTAGGAGGAGGTGGAGGTTTCTCTACAGGATACTCAGCTGGTCTGGGAGGAGGAGGAGGCATCAAACACGGTGAGAACTGTTTGTTTTCAACCCTCTTAAAGGGCCGGCTACATTGCGAGTCTACCAAACTATAGGTGTGAAAGGGCCCTAAAAGTGGTTACACACTAACCAGACGGCAGACCCTCTGCAGAAAAGCCAGTCGAGATGATCAGTCGGGTCCCTGAGGTCCAAAAAACTGCCTCGGGACACACTGAGGCGACACCGACTTGAGAAACGTAATACATCTCCACAACAGCAGGCGGCGCTACTCTGTATTGTTGCCCAGGAAAAGGAAAACCGGCAGCTGATTGGACGAACGTGTCACATGGGTTTGTTTTCTCCGGAAATTCAAAGCCAGACTGTCATGGCGGCTCGTTCAGAATCCGTTCTCATATTGGACTGAAATAGTTCACAGAAAAAAAATGTTTCTGAAAACAAAGGTCAGTTTAAAAGATAGTCACCTCATCCCGCTCCCCATTTCCGGGTGAGTCCCGACTGCCCCTCCCCCCCCAGACTGACGACAACACGGGACACACCAAACAGACTCGAGTCACCGACCTCGCCAGACTGTCCAAAGGCCGATAATCGGCCCCGTGTTTCCCGGGCTTAAGAAAACTCCCCGTGGGACTAAACCAGGGGTGCCAGAGTCGGCCCTTCCAAGGGTCTAATCAGGCCCACTGGATGACTTTCCAATTCCAGATTTACCACTTAAATCTCAGAGAATATCTGAATTTTTTTTCTTTTATAAATTTACGACTTTAATCTTAGAAATCCTGAGTTTTTTATCGGATTATTATCTCTCTTTCTCTCTCTCTGCCGGGTCCGTAATATTATTTATTTTTCCTACGACGGACTTTAGAATGCTGTCGTAGCAGAAGCAACTGGTTCACTGGTCTGGCCCTCTTGAGATCAAATTAGGGGTATGTGGCTCATGAACTAAAATGAGTTTGACACCCCTGATCTAAACCAAAAGAAAGATCCTAAGTAGAATATTACAGAGGAGGAATGGTCAAAAGCATGTTTTCTAGCTCAAACCTAACCCATAAATACAAACCCCAAACTATTGCAATATAAATGGATATGTAGATTATCCATAACCCCAGCTAAGTTGCATCGCTTTAATTCTAACATGCCAGATACCTGCGTCAAATGTAATGTAATCTTAGCCCTAAATTATGCTTATTAAATCTCTTCCCAGCACGGTTTTATAACCAGATCTCTACTGAATATTAGTTTTTTAGAAGCCAAATAATGCATTGCCTGCTCACGGAAATCAGACACACCTCGTGGCACATCGCAATAGTTGAGGAGAATGACTTTTTACTTAGCTTTAGAAAAGATAAGTTACTCAACAAAAAATATGCTTGACACGTTTTGGAAAATTTTGAGCGTTTTCTTCAACTTCCTTGAGAATAACAATGTGGATGGTTGGAGTGATAACTAGATGTGTAATACATAACTAGTAACTAGTGATAACTTACTCCTAATGCCTGTAGTGTGCCTACTGTAGAGTATTGAGATAAACAGCTGCTGTATGTATTATGTGTTAGCATACACCTATGGATGTACAAATTCTTGACTGTGGGTACTACAGCTACTACATTTGATCCTTGGTCTCCGCAAAAAAAAAACTCAATAAATACATGTTTAAAAAAACGAAGAAGAAAGATCCTTAACGTCGTAATTGTAAAATCAAAGACTCAACCCTAAATGTTAATGTGTTAAAGCATCTGAGGGCGACCCAGCGGACGACAGCGATCCTGACGATGACTCGGGGTCAGGGGTCGTGCTGGGAGCTTCTGCCCAGCCGGGAGGCCTCGAGGCTGGGGAGACGACTGAGGATGGAGGGGTCTGTGTGGACGAGCCAGAAGCACACGGAGGTACGCGTCAACTGCTGATATTTCCCTCTTAATTCTGAATTTAGACTTTAATCCACTCAAGAAGAACTTTTAGATCTCTCTTTGGTTTATTGGTTTAAACATGTATTAATACTACAGATTAATATACACATAATCAATGAAAGATGTGATGGAGAGATGCAAAAAAACAACTCAGATGGGCTTAATCTGGGCACTCTCCAATGCATAGTCCAATTAAAATGGATGGAAATATATATATATTATATCGTAGAAAACAAAACATTAGCAGTAAATATGTAGATATGAGAAGCTGCAGTTGGCATATTGTCGTCATGTACATTTTAAAAAATATCAAAAATGTTAATTTTTTGTTGCTGTTTGAGTATACGTTTAATTAGTTCTTCAGAGCAGCAGCTCAATAGATCAAAAGTTTACTTTCAAAAAGTTTATTTCTACCCAGGGAAGCATTAAAAGCAGCAAGCAACGCTGAGCTTTGTTCTCATACCCCCACGCCTCCTCCACACAGCTGCTAGTAGCCAAGGAGGACAGGGAGGATTGATAAAAACATGACGGACTCTTCAGAAGAGGTCAGATACAGTATTAGGGGACCACTAAGGTCTATATAAAAGAGACTTCAGATACAGTATTAGGGGACCACTAAGGTCTATATAAAAGAGACTTCAGATACAGTATTAGGGACCACTAAGGTCTATATAAAAGAGACTTCAGATACAGTATTAGGGACCACTAAGGTCTATATAAAAGAGACTTCAGATACAGTATTAGGGGACCACTAAGGTCTATATAAAAGAGACTTCAGATACAGTATTAGGGGACCACTAAGGCCTATATAAAAGAGACTTCAGATACAGTATTAGGGGACCACTAAGGTCTATATAAAAGAGACTTCAGATACAGTATTAGGGACCACTAAGGTCTATATAAAAGAGACTTCAGATACAGTATTAGGGGACCACTAAGGTCTATATAAAAGAGACTTCAGATACAGTATTAGGGGACCACTAAGGCCTATATAAAAGAGACTTCAGATACAGTATTAGGGGACCACTAAGGTCTATATAAAAGAGACTTCAGATACAGTATTAGGGACCACTAAGGTCTATATAAAAGAGACTTCAGATACAGTATTAGGGGACCACTAAGGTCTATATAAAAGAGACTTCAGATACAGTATTAGGGGACCACTAAGGTCTATATAAAAGCATCCAAAGAGCACCATGTCCTGGGACCTTTTAACTTTTAAATATGATGTTGTTCCTGTCTGTTGCAGATGAGCGGTTGGTTGAGGTGACCAGCAGACAGTTGGAGGCTCTGTTTCAGTACTCGGTCACCGGAGACTCTGCGTACCTGCTGGCTGCACAGCGCCCCCTGATGGCCGCGCAGGACGAGGACGGAGACACGTCAGTATAACGCTAAACCACACACAGTTAACAAAAAAAAACTGTAAAAGCTTTCACGATGACTTTTAAACTCTGGAAGTGTTTGTTGAGCAGTTATTCTTGTCTTTGAATGTCATCTTTGTTAACTGGTTTAGGTGTGTGTGTGTGTGTGTGTGTGTGTGTGTGTGTGTGTGTGTGTGTGTGTGTGTGTGGGTGCATGTGTGTCTCTGCGTGTGTGTGTGTGTGTCTCTGCGTTTGTTTGTGTGTGTGTGTGTCTGCATTTGTTTGTGTGTGTGTGTGTGTGTTTGTGTGAGTCTCTGCGTTTATGTGTGTTTGTCTGCGTTTCTGTGGGTGTGTGTGTGTGTGTACGTGTGTACGTGTGTGCGTTTGTGTGCGTGTGTGGGTGGGTGGGTGTGTGAGTGTGTGTGTGTGTCTCTGCATTTGTCTGTGTATGTGTGAGTGTCTCTGTCTGTCTGTCTGTCTGTCTGTGTGTGTGTGTGTGTGTGTGTGTGTGTGTGTCTCTGCGTTTGTGTGTGTGTGTGTGTGTCTCTGTGTTTGCCTGTGTGTGTGTGTGTGTGTGTGTGTGTGTGTGTGTGTGTGTGTGTGGTGTGTGTGGTGTGTGTGTGTGTGTCTCTGCGTTTGTCTGTGTATGTGTGTGTCTCCGTCTACCTGTCTGTCTGTGTGTGTGTGTGTTTCATTTCATTTTTTATTTATTAAACAGGAAAAGATTAAAGACAATCGGACCTGACTCAGTGTAAAACTGATTTTCAGCAGGTTATTGCTCTGCAGAACATAAACACCACATACACAACAAAACTCCTAGACAGAAACAGTAACAAACACACAGACCAGGAGAATGAGCAGCAGGGCAAAGCCATAAAGCTGACTTAATGGTCGCAGGTAAACCTCTCCATTATGGGAATGATGATGAAATCTTAAGAACAGATGTAAAAATGAAACAACATGGTATGGTTTACATTTTGTACTACTTTGTAATCTGCAAGTGCCTTTATCATTTCAAGTGTTGTCAATTGAAAAAGAAAAAAGGTTATTCCTTATCAGTATGTGTGTGTGTGTGTGTGTGTGTGTGTGTGTGTGTGTGTGTGTGTGTGTGTGTGTGTGTGTGTGTGTGTGTGTGGATTGGCCTGTGGTTTTGCTGCTACGGCTTTCTCCTGAAACGTTGTACCCCGAAATAACATACACAAGTACCCCAAAGTAGCTTTTCTTTGATATGATTTTATTGAGTTTCCTCTTAGCGAAACGCTCTGAGTGAATTTAAGATGGGCTTTTATTGTGAAGGGGTAGACACAGAAGATGTCCAAACTGCTCCAAATAAGTTGGGTACCCAGGAAACCAAGTGGGAAGTACAGTGGATACACGGTTCACGAGATATTTTGTCTTGTTTTTTTTTTCATCCTGTTTTATCCTGTCTTATATAGCAAATGTTAATACTGTTTATCTTATGTCCTGTTATTGTAATTTATATCTGTCAAATGGGACTACAGATGGAAATTAGCCTTTGGGCTACAATCTGGCACTTTTACGTGTACTGCTGTACATGTTCATTAAATGTGCATTGTCCTTAAATAAATAAATATTTAAAAGACAACCGACACACGTACAGAGATTCCCACGATTTATAGTTAGATGTTCCTCTTGAAGGACAATTTTATAGCTTAGATTGAAATAAAATGGAAAGTCGGGGCAGTCTTTTTCTCATGTTCTCCCCTCTCTTTTCTTCTATCAGTGGACTCCATCTGGCAGTCCTCCACAGCCAGCAGGAGGCGCTGAAGAGTCTGACTCAGGTGGTCTCTGCTCTGCCTGGAGAGGAGGTGCTCAACATGAGGAACCACCTCTACCAGGTACTGAACTGCTGAACCTCAGCCTTCTGTTCTGCTGCATTTCTGGGCAAGAAATCCACATTTCACGGGTAGCTCCGAGGACACTTCCTACTTCAAAAAAGTACTATTAGGCTAAAATGTACGATAGAAACACAGCAGACCAACAATCAGACAAACAATCAGACAAAGACATGAACACAAGTACACACACACACACACAAGGCAAAAGTAAACAAGTTAGTGACCATTTAGGGAGCAGTGACACTTCCTTGGCGGCTTTTTAGTCTGACTTTGGAGACAAAAAGCCAAAATGTTTTCTAGTTAGAGAACGAGAAATATGCTATGTTGACGTAGCTAGCGGCTACCTAACGTTGACGTAGCTAGCGGCTACCTAATGTTGATGTAGCTATCGGCTACCTAACGTTGACGTAGCTAGCGGCTACCTAACGTTGACGTAGCTAGCGGCTACCTAACGTTGACGTAGTTATCGGGTTACCTAATGTTGACGAGTTAGCGGCTACCAACGCTGGACGAGTTATCGGTTACCCAACGCTGACGTAGCTATCGGCTACCTAACGTTGACGTAGCTAGCGGCTACCTAACGATGTAGCGGCTACCTAACGCTGACGTAGCTATCGGGTTACCCAACGCTGACGAGCTATCGGGTTACCCAACGCTGACGTAGCTATCGGCCACCTAACGCTGATGTAGCCAGCAGCTACCTAACGCTGACGAAAGTATCGGCTACCTAACGTTGATGTAGCTAGCGCCACCCAACGCTGGACGTAGCTATCGCCACCCAACGCTGACGTAGCTATCGGCTACCCAATGCCGAGCGTAGCTATCGGCTACCTGGGCGCTGGACGAGCTACGCTGCCACCAATGCTGATGTGTAGCTATCGGCTACCTAATGTTGATGTAGCTATCGGCTACCTAACGTTGACGTAGCTATCGGCTACCTAACGTTGACGTAGCTAGCAGCTACCTAACGTTGACGTAGCTATCGGCTACCTAACGTTGACGTAGCTAGCGGCTACCTAACGATGTAGCTAGCAGCTACCTAACGTTGACGTAGCTATCGGCTACCTAACGTTGATGTAGCTAGCGGCTACCTAACGATGTAGCTAGCAGCTACCTAACGTTGATGTAGCTATCGGCTACTGTTAAGAAGAACTAAAAGACGTTCATTTGATTTCTGAGGAGGAAGGAGAGTCTGGGGTCGAATTGAAAGTTAAGCAAAAGGTTTATTGAACAACACGATGAAAACGACATGACAAAAACAATACAGCGGACTACAACACCTTGTTCCCTTGTCGGGTCCCAGGCTTGCAGCCGCGAATCTTTCTCAGGATCGGAATTATATTCCCCTACACCTGGGTGTTTCCTCAAACGAAATCTTCCCCTATTGGTCAGATGTCTCTCAAAAGAAAAGGTGTAAATTCTGTGTCTTGAGGCCACACCCGGTAACATGATCTTACCGAGGCGATCTCTGTTGTTTCCAAACTACAAGAGTACACATTCTTTGTCCTAAACTAGTCTGGCCTAGCAGGGGGTGGCTACCCAAAAAGAGACAACGGTTACCTTTCCTGTGGGGAAAATGACTCTCGTACAGTATGCTAAATGACAGATATGAGCTAATTAATTCTTTAGAAGCTTGAGTTTGGGGTGAGGCAGTCAAATGCTGATTAGGCTTAATCACTATTGAAACTCAGTTTCAGTGTCACTCAGTCTTGCAACAGTTTACATTTTTAAGTTACATTTTCTACCTAAAAGTATATTTTTTAAACAGACATCACCAATGTTTTAACTTTATACAACCTAACACTACCTAACATTGACGTTAGCTGGTGGCTACCTAACGCCGATACTAGCGATTTCTAGTTGGCGACATATTTTGGGCTTCATTTAATAAACGTAACCTGTAGTAGTACACAATCGTATGTGTATTGTTTTGATTACAATGTGCGGAGTTACTTCACGTTGCCTATTTATGTCTATTTATTTCTATTTCTCGCCGTTTATCACCGGCGTTTGTACAGCATCAACAGGGGGCGCCATTGTTGTTTATGAGTGTGTGACATCAAGAACTGTAACTGGGAGAACAACCATCTGGTACCAGTTCACTGGGAGTAAGTTACTGGTTTGACTGACGTTCCAGGGAACTTTCACCGGCAGAAGTTGGTTAAAAAACACGAGTTACAGGATCCCTGGAACGAGAAATAGACCTCGGTAAAAAAAAGGGAAGCTTCCTGTTTAGGGAACATTGAGCTAAGATGCTAGTTAGGGATTAGGGTGCAAGGAAAGCATGGGACCTTTAAGGGAGTTAACCCTCGTGTTGTTTTCGTTTGTCGACTTTTTGTTTTTCTGTGTTTTTGTTGGTCTTGTCCAAGCTTTTTTGTCACTTAACACAGACAGACAGACAGACAGACAGACAGACAGAAACACAGATACAGAGACACACACACACACACACACACACACACACACACACACACAGACAGACAGACACACACACAAACACAGATACAGAGACACACACACACACACACACACACACACACACAAAACACAGATACAGAGACAGACACAAAGACACACACACACACACACACACAGACATACACAGACATACACAGACTCACAGACACACAGACAGACACCGAGACACACACACACACACACACACAGACAGACAGACAGGCATGAACAGACTCACAGACACACACACACACACACACACACACACACACACACAGACAGACTCACAGTCAAACGGACACACACACACACACACAAACACGAGTTACGGGATGCCTGGAGCGAGAAATAGACCTCGGTAAAAAAAGGGCAGCTTCCTGTTTAGGGAGCATTGAGCTAGGATGCTAGTTAGGGATTAGGGTGCAAGGAAACAGTTCCCTGTGTAACCTCTTCCTCCATGTTTCCCAGACTCCTTTGCACCTGGCTGTGATCACCCAGCAGAGGGAGGCGTTGGAAGCGCTGCTGTTGGCCGGCGCTGACCCAACTCTGACGGATCGTCATGGCAACACTGCGCTCCACCTGGCGTCCCAGCTGGAGGGAGGAGGAGGAGGAGGAGGAGGAGGAGGGATGGTCCGGGTTTTACTGCAGCATAGAGGGACGAGAGAGCTGCTGGACCACACCAACACAGCCGGTACACACACACACACACACACACACACACACACACACACACACACACACACACACACACACACACACACACACACACACACACACACAGAGAGAGGTTTGTGGCACTATCTTTGTGGGGACCTGTCATTGACATAATGCATTCCCTAGCCCCTTACCCTAACCTTAACCATCACAACTAAATGACTAACCTTAACCCTTACCCTAACCTTAACCATCACAACTAAATGACTAACCTTAACCCTTACCCTAACCTTAACCATCACAACTAAATGCCTAACCTTAACCCTTACCCTAACCTTAACCATCACAACTAAATGACTAACCTTAACCCTTACCCTAACCTTAACCATCACAACTAAATGCCTAACCTTAACCCTTACCCTCACCCTAACCATAACCTAATTCTATCCCTAATCCTAAAACCAAGTCTTAACCCTCAAACAGCCCTTTAACCTTGGGGGGGTCCAGCATTTTGGCCCCACAAAGCTGTCGGGACCCCACAAGTATACTGGACTCGCAGTTTTTGGACCACACGAATATAGTTAAACAAGAACCCACACACACACACACACACACAGACACACACACACACACACACACACACACGCACATGTAACGGATGTGTACTCTCTCTCTCTTGCGTTGTGTTGTGTTACAGACGAATCCGTCACTCTTCGTTGGCTATCACAGCCGTTTATACTGGTAAACAGCAGAATAGCGAATAGTGTCTCACGATCCCATTCGTCACCATAAAGGGCTCCAGTTAGCATGGCAGACTGGTGAACATTATTACACATGATATTAACGAAATACCAGTGTGGAATCACAAAGCAGACAACTGTACCTGGTAAACGGCAGAGAATAGTGTCTCACAATCACATTCGTCACCATAAAGAGCTCCAGTTAGCTAAAATGAAAACAAAAATCATCAGTTTACTGCTGCCACTGTTCTATCATAGAAGTTAGGTTATCGAACGCTAGGCTAAGCAGACTAGCAAGCTAGCACAACGTGGCAAACTTTTTCATTTAAGCTTAAACAAAAGAAACAAAACTGGCCTCTAATATAAAATTTGAGACCTCCCGTGCGGATATACTACATGCACATCATATATACTACATAACATAATATCACAATGAACACATTTACCTAACTATAACAGTGGAGCTCAATGTATGCGACTTACCACGAAACAGACTACTGCAGACTGGTGATAAGTATGTAGGAATTTACCCTAAAGTCTGCAGAATGGCACCAATAGATGGCGCTCATGTTACAGAAGAAGCCTGTTTCATATGGGAACTACTGGCCAAATGAAAAGTTACCTTTTTAATGGCAAGTGGAATTATTAACTCCGTTACACACACACACACACACACACACACACACAGCACACATAGAGACACACACGCGCACGCGCAGCACACATACACACATGCGCATGCATGCACACACACATATATATGCACACACATATACACATACACACACAGACAGAAAGACAGACACACACACACAAAGAGGAAACTGAATGTTTGACTATCTGTCCATCTGTTGCTGTGGTTTCAGGTGTGTGTGCGAATATAGTATAGTTAAACAAGCCCCCACACACACACACACACACACACACACACACACACACACACACACACACACACACACACACACACACACACACACACACACATACAGTACAGGCCAAAAGTTTGGACACACCTTCTCATTCAATGTGTTTCCTTTTTATTTTCATGACTATTTACATTGTAGATTCTCACTGAAGGCATCAAAACTATGAATGAACACATATGGAATTATGTACTTAACAAAAAAGTGTGAAATAACTGAAAACATGTCTTATATTTTAGATTCTTCAAAGTAGCCACCCTTTGCTTTTTTATTAATAAGGGAAATAATTCCACTAATGAACCCTGACAAGGCACACCTGTGAAGGTAAAACCATTTCAGGTGACTACCTCATGAAGCTCATTGAGAGAACACCAAGGGTTTGCAGAGTTATCAAAAAAAGCAAAGGGTGGCTACTTTGAAGAATCTAAAATATAAGACATGTTTTCAGTTATTTCACACTTTTTTGTTAAGTACATAATTCCATATGTGTTCATTCATAGTTTTGATGCCTTCAGTGAGAATCTACAATGTAAATAGTCATGAAAATAAAGAGGAAACGCATTGAATGAGAAGGTGTGTCCAAACTTTTGGCCTGTACTTTATACATACATACAGACAGACAGACAAAGAGAAAACTGAATGTTTGATTATCTGTCCATCTGTTGCCGTGGTTTCAGGTCTGTGTGCGATCCACCTGGCGGTCCTGTCCAATCAGCTGTCTTCTCTCAGGGAGCTGCTGGAGGGCGGGGCTAACGTGGAGGCTCAGGAGCGCAGCTGTGGGCGGACCGCCCTCCACCTCGCCACCGAGGCCGACAACGTATCGCTGGCCGGCTGCCTGCTGCTGGAGGTACAGACCCGGGTACGCTGGGTACGCTGGGCGCCGCGTGCTACTGGATGTCTGTGACCAATCAGAGTGTGTGTGTGTGTGTGTGTGTGTGTGTGTGTGTGTGTGTGTGTGTGTGTGTGTGTGTGTGTGTGTGTGTGTGTGTGTGTGTGTGTGTGTGTGGCTGTTTTTCCTGTGGCTGCTGGTACGGCAGGGTGTACACACACACACACACACACACACACACACACACACACACACACACACACACACACACACACACACACACATCACCTTTAACGCACCACACACACACACACACACACACACACACACACACACACACACACACACACGCACACATACACACGCACACACGCATGCCTTTTACCACACACGCATATACGCAACACATACACGCACATACACACAGACACACACTACACATACACACACGCACATACGCACACGCTTGCACGCATACATGCATACATACACACACGCATACACATACATACACACACACATACATACGCACACACACGCACACACACACATATACACACACTGATGCACACACATACACGCATACACATACATACACGCACATACACACACACACACACACACACACAATACACATTAATACATACACACACACACACAGACAGACACAGTCTCTCACACACACACACACACAATACACATTAACACATATACACACACACACAGACAGACACGATCTCACACACACACACACACACACACAATACACATTAATACATACACACACACACACACACACAACCACACACTCTCACTCACACACACACTAATACATTAATACACTTACACACACACACACACACAGACAGACACAGTCTCTCACACACACACACACACACACAATACACATTAATACATACACACACACACACACACAC